>NC_141621.1:16392940-16692940 GCF_047967505.1 Dipteris shenzhenensis
ATGCACATACTAAGGTCTATTTTTGTATCTTAGAATGTGTGTGTGTGTGTGTGTGTGTGTGTGTGAGAGAGAGAGAGAGAGAGAGAGAGAGAGAGAGAGAGAGAGAAAGATCAACAGCATCCATGAAGTGTAATGTTTACATCATGTGGGTTAGCATGTTCTAGTGAGTGAGGGACTCCTTCCTCCTAAAAGTTTGACCCAAAGAGAGAGAGAGAGAGAGAGAGAGAGAGAGAGAGAGAGAGAGAGATCAATAGCATCCATGAAGTGCAATGTTTACATCATGTGTGTTAGCATGTTCTAGTAAGTGGTGAGGGATCCCTCCCCCTAAAAAATTTGACCCAAAGAGAGAGAGAGAGAGAGAGAGAGAGATTTTTAAAAAAACCATTATATGAATTTGGGTATTGCCATTTATAGACATGGCGCAATTTAAACTAGATTGCAAAATTTCTCTACTAAAGGATGGATTGAAGGTAGTAGAAGGGACAATTATTTCAGTTAATCCAAATGGTTCTTGCCACTTTCAACCGTTAGGGATATCAGTTTCTATTGATGTTTGCTGTACAACTTTTGTTGTTGAGCTTCCGTACCTTAACATGGGTGCATCCCATATCAAAGAGGAAGTGCTTGGTAGCATTGTGCGTTGGCACTCTAATGCCATGCAACCCTTATCAGAGGCAACCTCGGGCAATAGCACACATATACCAAAGGTTGTAGTTGAGCAATTGACACCACCTTCAGGTTTGTGGGCATGCATATACTTTCATTATAAAGGATTGGATTATGTATAAATTATTTCTTATCACAATTGGTTAGCTTCAATGGTTGATTTTTTTTACATTTGTCTTGTTTAAGGGCCTATGCAAGGACATGCTTGTAACATGATACTAGAGGAAAGGCATATGCAAAGTAGAGATGACTGGGTGGGAAGAAAAGTATTATTGTGGCCACAACATTTTAGGGGAGGGTCACATACTTCTTGTCCATCCATATGAAGCAATCGATTTTAAAGAGTTAGGGGATGATCACTTGGGGATAGCTACTTCTCAAGTGTTTATACAATATGGTGCTAGTAATCAGTCTATAGAGGATGGTCTTCAGGTGAAGTTGCTAAAATGGCTAATTGAACAACTTACATTGGAGGATGTTAGTAGGTTGTTGCTAAGAGAACCTTTTGAAAATGAGGACAATATTGCACAGTTTTTCCCTTCTACTGAAGACTTACATGGGGTAAACATCAAATGTCTCAAAAAGAAACTATCATATAGGATGATAAATAGGAAAACAAAGGAAAATAATGAAAGTGGAACAAGGTTGGCCTTGAAGAAGACACAACGGGCTATCCAAAGTGTTGCAAGTATTGATTGTTGTAAGGAACATTGTTGTCAAGTTGTTGATCGAGATATGGTTTTGAATGTGCGACAAGATTACTGGGGTCAATGTTTTTCTAATCATGTCAATCACATTTACAACAACCTACAAACATCCAAGAGGATTGAGGGCTCTATAAGTGGATTGACGTTCTTCATAGGAAACATGAATGATTGTTGCAAGGCTTGGTACACAATACAGGGAATTCCAAAGACTAGTTTTTATAGGCATAAGAAAAATATGATCTTGGAGCACAAAAAGCGATACATGGAAATAAGGAGATAATACAAAATCTAATGAGGCATGTGGAGGTTGGGAAAGATGTGATTCAACTATTTGTTGAGTGTAATGCAGATAAAATGTCCCATAAAAGTCACACACTGATGAGAGGGCAACGTGAGACACAATGGTCATCCCATCCATATACAAGCTATTAGATATGCTCAATGCCTCACCCTCCTGGTAACCACTAGATGGATCCTGACTTGCATGTCAGATGAGGTCTATCAATGAGATCGTTGATGGTAGAAAGGTGATTGTGTGGGAGTCCCTTATTCTTGCTAGGGTGTGGGGGCCAGGTTGGCCCCCAGTTGGGGGATCCTAGGGCGTTGGCTCCCCTGGTGGGGGTTCAGAGGCGAGAGCCCTCGAGGTGATGGTATAGGAAAAATTTCTTGAATATTCCATGGACGACTAGGTTGACTGGTCGGCTTCACCGACTAGGTTGACTAGTCAGTTCCATTGACTAAGTTGATCCGACTACTATCCTCATAGCTATAAAGAGGCAACCTCCCCAGTCCATTGTACTAGATTATATCTTCCAGTAGAGATCTTCCGACTAGTAGCTCTTCACCTAGTATCTATCTAGATCGCCATGTAAGCTTCACTGTGGGAGTGCACGGGTGGACGTAGCAATCATCTGTACTACATCAGTATTTTGTTCATCTCCAGTTTGCTGTGTACTCTCTATTCTTTTTTCAATTTCTGTTCTGCTGCGCCGTGTAATTTAACACAAGCAAGTGGATATTTGGCGAGAAGTCAACAAAACAATGGAGAGGTTTAAGTGCGAGCCTTTGCCAAGGTCAACATTCAGTAGATTATGAAAAACTCTATTTAAACAAGTTAGTCTATCAAAGACAAGTATATTATCCAAGTGAGACATTTGCTCTGAACTTAGAAAGAACGAAGATAGAAAGTGAGAGGGAACGATTGCTACTAAAGCGACGAGCACATAGTTTGCAAGCAAATGTCTTGCAAAAGCATATATTATGCATGGAGGTTGTCTGTAGAGTTGGACCCGAAGTAGAATCTTTGCATCATTCATGATAAGATGGATCAAATGAATACTTGCATACCAAGGCTACAACCTATACCAAAATCATTGAATCGTATCAGGCAACTTCTTGTAGCCTTAACAGGGATGCTCACTCATGGACATGGGCAATTGGCATATGGAAACTTCTATTTACAATATTGGAAGAGTGACCCATTAGATTGCCACATGCATGAAGATGGACTTTCAAAAGGAGAACTAAATAAATATGACATTGAGGCAACAACAAGTTCCAGGATAACTTCATCCAATAGAGAGTACAAGCAGCTTTCACGAGTACTACTCTTAGAGATAGACAATTGTGGTTTTGAGAATAAAAAAAGATACTTGTTTGCATTCTTGTCCTTGCTGGTTGCACGTGGAATCTTTTAAATGATCCAATTAGGGTTCTTGATGGTGGGACATACACATGAGGAGATTGATGCATTGTTTAGTAGATTCTCAGAGAACTAAGAACGAGTTGTACTTTCATATTTCCTCATCTAATGCAATCCTTCAATGAATGCCAAAATTCTTGTCCATCTCCATTTGTAATTCAAGAGGTTCCTGATTTCAAAACATTTGTAAAGGGGTACTTGTATGAAGGAAAAGAGGCTTTAGTGGGACATTCAAAACCATTACAGTTTCGGTTCTTAATGCCTGATGGGTGATCTAGTGTTTCAATATATGATGCATCCAAAATCAAGTCAATGGAAGCCACTAGAAGGTATTCAATTATGGAAATGTGATGCAAAAGGTAGATCAATGCTGCTATTCAGAATTCCTAGTGCTGTTCCTATATGAACATACTTGAATGATAAACTTGGGGGGGTCACTCATCATATGTAACCCTATCACGTGAGTTCAACAAAAGGATTTTTTTATTTCTAAAATTTACAGAAATAAATATGCATAAGGGACTATTTAAAATAGTTTTGGAAAAAATTTACAGATTTGTATAGAAAAGGGGTACATTTTATTAATGAAATTTTTTACAGATAAGGGACTTTAAATATAGGCCTTGAACGCACGTGATATAGAGGGTTTATACATAGTGACCCCCCTGAGATGATAAAGATGTTATAATTTTGGGAATTAAGAAGCACATGGAATATTTGAGATCTCATCTTGGTAACAACATAGGAGGTGGATATCACCTGTCATTCAATATTGGGAGACATTGATTTCTTGGATGGAGAAGCCCACTATACAGCATGAGAAACTTAGTCATGACTTTTGGCCAAAGAGCCAAGGGAAAGATATCTTGGTTAATGATGGAGTGGACATAGAAGATGTTGAGACGATGGGTTCGGAAGACCTAGAGGACCATTATTGTGGCCCTGCATGTAATAAGCCAAGAGAATAATTTAAACGAGAGGTGGATGTGAAACAAAATGATTTCATTTTGGTTAGACTGAGTGACAATATCTACCCCATTTGGCTAGGCGTTGCATTGTCAGATTTGGACACAAAAAAGGCATCTACAAATTATATGAAGCTACTTGTGCAATATTGGAGTCCTATCCATAG
Organism: Dipteris shenzhenensis; assembly: GCF_047967505.1. NCBI lineage: Eukaryota > Viridiplantae > Streptophyta > Polypodiopsida > Gleicheniales > Dipteridaceae > Dipteris > Dipteris shenzhenensis. Next base: position 16,397,148 of record NC_141621.1, read on the forward strand.
AGGAAGATGTAGTGATGCAATACAATATGCTAATTGCTGGAACAAAGAGTGGCAATATATGGGGGTTGGGGACCATTGGGAGCATGTGGATTCGATAGCATGGAGTTGGAGCACAACAAAAGTTCCAAATAAAAGAAGTAAGGTCAAAATAACACAAAATGCAATCTTGAAAGTGCAAGAGAATCTTCGAATGCTTGAGAACAATAGTGGGAAGGACGGTTTGTGTGTTGACGATTTCTTGGATGATTAGAGAAAGATAAAGTCCCTTTGAGCAAAATATCAATTTGTGCATGGCAAAGATAAATTGTAAAGATAGGATGATCTTCTTTTATCAATGTTAATTGTACTCAGCCATCGCAATCTACTTCTTTGTACTTCGTCGTATTTTAAGAAGCAAGTTATTTATTTAGCCTAATTTTTGTGCCTTTTTTTGTGCTTGATCATTGAAACTCAATTGTGTGTTATGAATGTTAATTAGAATCTATCTTTGTATTCCATGTTTCTATATTCACTCATTCAAACATGGTCTTGTTTTAAAAAGCTTATTTTGAGTAAGAATTGTATTTAGTTAAAAATTACTATTTATTATGTTAATTAATAATAATTAAGTCAATTAATAATAATTGTTCTGAATTATCTTGATTAACGAAATCAATATATAACAAGTTTGTAGTAGTCAACTACATTAATGAAGTTTCTAAGAGATTTAAAAAGCTACAACTCATTGTAGTCTTCACATGGAAATAAATACATGCATGTGCAATGTTTTCTCATTGAACATACAGCACATCATAAACATGGAAAGCATGCAAAACAAATCGCGGCCTTAGCTCATATATTGGCCACAAAATCCTTTAGTCCAATTTGATTGTAAATATTTCACAAATCATGAGAAAACATGCAAGAAGCCACTAACATAAAAACAAAACTTGAGAATTTTAAGCAAGCTCCATTGAACAAAAAAGAGCATATTTTCATCTTTGAAAACCAAATTGGAGAGTTCCAATTTCATGGGATTTTCTCATTTTTCCTAATACAGTCTTGTTGAAAGAAAAATGAGCAAAGAGCAAAGAGAGAAATTCAATAAGTTTTGTGTCCTCAATAGTCCCGAGATGCAAAGATGGGTGGAGAGATATGAAGAGGTCAAAGCAAAAATAATAAATGAGGGCGAGATTTAGAGTCATGCATAGGAGGAGGGTGCCGTATACACTGGACCTTGCTCTTCTCCCCAGACACAAGAAGCTCTCCATGAAGTCGAACATGAAGGAGAGGATATAACTGATCGAGAGTGGGAGATTGCAATCAGATGTTTGTCACATGTGAGTTTTTAACCTTTCTACTTAATTTGGGTATTTATGATCACAATTGCTACAAAATGCATCCTCATTATTTTAATCATGTTCTTTTGTAGTACAAAAGGTACAGTGCATTGTGGTCACATAGACAGCATTTTGATGGGGAACGCATTGATTCAAGGAGAGTCACCTATGATTGTGGAGTCATGGCTAACTTTGTACAAGATAGTTGAGCAAGTGCTTTTGATACCAATCTTCTCTCCTCGCAGTTAGATTATCGTGGGACCACATGTGACATTTATGAAGTTGATTTTAGAAGATTTAGTGTTTTCATTCTCGATGTCAAATGGTTTAGAACTATTTACAATGGTCCCAATGCTATAGTTAGGAGAGACAAATGTAGTTTCGTTGCCATTGACTCCATCAGAGACCCTGCAGCAGATTTCAAAGCGGGATATATGAATACTTGGATTTTTTCTGTCCATGGCTAGCCCTGGTGACTTGTCTGTGGCTCTTGCACAGGTGCAGTAAGGGGGGGGATAATGGGAGTAAGGGGGGGTGATGGTAGTGATGCAGATAAGGATGTGGTGTAGGGATGGAGGAAAGTGTAGATCAAAAGTGCTAGAGGGATGGAGAAAAGTGTAGATAAGAGAAAAGGGCACAGTTTTCAATGTGTCATATCTGTCTTGTCAGTCACATGTACAAGAAACAGTCTTCTAGGTACACGTGCATTTATTTGCTATCATTGCTTGCATAGATTTCGAGACAAAACTGCCACTAAGTAGAATTATCCCTCATTTCGTCCCTATCTCTAGTTTCGGTTGCCTCCAACCTCACCAGCTCACCACTTCCATTAGAGAGTTCAACTACACCTCCAGTGCCCACCTCACTACCTCACCACCTCCATCACAAAGTCCCACTACAGCTTCAGCTCCAACCTCACTACCTCACCACCTCCATCATAAAGTCCCATTGCAGCTCTAGCTCCACCATCTGTTGTAGCTCTAGCGAGAACCTCCCCAGCTCCATCTCACACCTCCCCAGGTCCAGCTCCAACCTCAATAGCTCTAGCTCTACACACAAACCAAGGTAAGCAATCTGTCACCAGTCATTGGTTTTTTCCTATTGCTAACGTGAAATGGCCATTCCATAGCTTTCTCTCAAAGACACTCTATGAGTTGTTTTTGTTGAGCAGATCTCAGCTGCATTATTCTAGGATATAGAAGGATGGTAGAGTCTAACTGATTGATTAGATTAGGCTTCAACTAAATTTGCTAAAAAATGTAATTTCAGCTTTTTCTTTGTATTTCTCCTCCATAGCGCGTTTTCAAGCAATTGCTTTGCATGGAGTGTGTTGCTAATTTATGTAAAGTATTATTTGCTGAAAAACACGATTTCATCAATTTGCCAATATATTTGCACCAAATTGCATTTTCAAGCAAACTCTTGGGTGGCTTATTTCCTTATTATGTTTGGGTTTCTTCCAAGAAGAGAACACAATAGACTATGGCAAGAACCAAAGCAATAGCCAAAAAGAAAGGAAAGGGACCTGACATTGCAGAGGATGCCACAGCTCCATCCAGATCAAAATCCTCAAAGAAGGGCAAGCTTGTGCACATGCTAGCAAGGAACAGAAAGAAGAGAGTGAGCCAAAGAAAATCTGTCTTGATGGAGATCAGGAAGGCTTAGAAAGCCATAGGGTATGAAGTACCCATGGCACCATTCCAGAGGCTTGTGAGGGCAATATGCATCAACTGGCATGTGGACTTTAGATGGCAAAGGATTGCACTGCTTGCTCTCCATGAAGCTACCGAAGAGTGGCTTAAAGATTTTTTCATGGACACCATGATGGTAGTAGCACATGCACACAGGGTCATTATCATGAAAAAAGATGTCCAAATACTTGTAAGGGTCAAGTATAGATATGACAAGATTCTTAATGCAGAGGATTGGGATAATCTAAAAATGAGAGATCTTGTTGATACCTCCAGCCAAGAAACCTAAAGAAGATGCAGTCAAGATCATAGAGGTCACTCACCAACATGAGACTAGAGGCAAGGTTGCTTACTATGAAGAGTCCCTCAGGGAGAGAGTCAAAGAAATAGTGTCTGTCTTGCAGTCCTAGACATTAGTGAGGATGGTGCAAATTCAGTAGAAGCTCCTACAACTTGGACCAACGATCAGATTATCTGTCCAGACTGTGAATGATGACCTGACTTGGGACTTGACAAAAAATTGCATCATGGCTTTAGCAAAAACATTTCACTTACATAATCATGCTTGCATCTCTAGTGTTTATGTATTTGTAGCATTCACTTTTTCATAAGCTAAGTGAAAAGTTCTTTTGTAGTTCTTTGAAGAGTTAGATCCACTGGAGCCTTCAGCACTCTGTGTATATAGTTGATCCAGCTATATCTTTCAAGTTCAAGGATAACAAGACAGCAACCAAAAGCATTTCCAAGTGGTTTTGTTTTTGCAATTTGGATGTGGCTGATATAATTCTCCTCCCATGTTGTTTAGAGTATGTTCCCTAACCTTTTCCACTACTACCCTCTATTGACAAAATCCGAATATGTTCAAATTGTATTTACACCCTCTTGGTCTAATCCCCTCATGTTATTTGTTTCTCTTGCAGCAAACAATCACTGGAGTTTCGTGCATATAGATGTACAAGAAAAGCTATACTATACCTTCAACTCCTTAAAGGGCACCCACCAGGATTTCAAATTTTAAGTCAATCATTCACCATACTTTTACTCTAAAATGCGAGTTTCGAGTTTTCTCTTGAAAAGTTAGCCATATCGCTTTTACATGTAGAAGTATGAATTATATATTTTTTTGCCCTTCATTCCCATTGCAGTTGTCTCAAAAGACTACTAGATGCACTAGACCTCCATGATCCAAATTTAAAGATGTTAGACTCAACTCAACTAAGGCAATTGTAGGTACAGTAATCATTGTCACTTATCTTTATCTCCCTCTTATTTTTGCCCTCTCCATACTCCAATATACATCTTAGCTTTCTATTTTGATAAAACAAACACCACAAGAGTAGGATCCTTTCTCTTGTGGATGGAGGACTCTAATAAGTGCAAAATATATGATGGACACATACTTTTCAAAGAAACAGCCTGAATTTGTAAGTACTTTTATTATATACTATTTAGGAAGTTCTAAATTCACTGCATTGATACAAAAAAGATTGAAAACGTTCTTCATTTTTATTGCAAGTAAAAGAGGATAGTTTTGGCTTTGAATATGTACATAGCTTTAGAGCAAAGACAATTTTGAAGCTACTAGAGGTCTCTTCCCCTTGTCCAGCACCAGCAGACCAAACAATCCATACAAGAGAGGGCTCAAAAGGCACTGTGATCCTATGTTTCTCCTATTTTGATTCTCTTTACATTTGCATAATACATTTACATATTGCTAAAAAATTATTTTTGCAGATACTTCAAAGGAGCGAAAATAAAATTCAATGCAAGGACATTGTAAATAAAACAATTTAGATAATACAAAGCTATTGACTCCAAGTATTACTTGCAATCCAAAAAAAAAAAGTTGACATTTGATGTATTAATACAAAATGATTACAAATATCATCTGTTTTTCTAATATTTCTCAGAATCTCTCTTGACTTTTTTGTAGTATAGACTCCTTCTGAGAATATTCCACATGCTTCTTAGGTTGCTGCTGTTATGGATCCTTCTACTGTACATCCTACTGCTGTACATCCTTCTCCTGCACATCCTCCGTCAGTACTTCCTCCTCGTGCATCGACTCCTCCTGCTCCTTTGGTATCCCTACCTCCTCATGCATAGGCTCGGGCTTTTTTGGTAGCTCTCTCCTTGAAAAAGATCAATTGTAGGTTCTCCTTCCACATCCTTTGAGAATCGTTCGAGCAGTTCATCAACACGGACACCTTTTAGAATATCTTCTAGACTGCTAATGACAAGGACATTTTGAGCCTCTTACTTACTTTCCTTTTGTTCAAAATGAATGAAAATCCTTTACGGATATTGTTCTCAATCTCCATAATAATGTCATTGCATAACTGCGTGCATAACTGCGAGAGAGTGCAGCATTGTCCCAGTGAGATGGATGTTAGAAGGATGTCATTCTCAATAACATTTATTTCAATTATTCGACCTGAAGACCTTTCATCTTGGTCCATTGCCACAAGTTTTGTGCCTATCATCCTGCCACATTTATAGTAAAAAGAGAAAATAAAGTTTTGCAAGAAAATCATGTACTTAATGTTGATGGCATTATATGCAACCTCACAATACACATTGTTGGCCACCATTCTATCCCAACCATTATCCAAAAATTTTGGAATTGGAATATCATCATACTCTTTTGCTCTGAAAGTCAACATTGTCTTACAAACTTTATCTGGATAATCCTGAAAAAGTTCTACAAAAACTGTAAGTGGCATGAAAACGTTGATTTTAACTATCCTGGTAGCAATATTTAGTTTCAAGGAATGCTGTACTTTCAAAAATAGTTTGGCTCTGTATGATTTTGTGATGCTACCATCAAGGACTGGCCAATCAACTATATTCCATGCCGAGAGATCTTGCTTTTTTAATAAACCATGTGAGTGAGCATTGTCCATCAATTGACAAAAGTGATCATAAAAAAATATATCCAATCCAACCAGCATTGTTGATTTTCTACCTTTGTATTGTAGCTCCCCAATAGCACCATGTAAAGCATCAAAGAATCCAAGTATGCACTCCATTGGTTGCCACTCTTTGTATGATGAGGATATATATCTGAACCAAAACAAAGAGACTGTTTATCATAGAAAGAAACAATTATTTAGTTTTAAGCATTTCATTACACAAATACACTTACAATTGGGTCTATGGTGTTGAAGATAAGCAAGATAATCTCGTAATACAAGTTCTTAGTGCATGTAGACATGTTGTATCCGAACCTCTCTGGTCAACACATCTTGTGCCTTCTTTTTTTACTCTAAAATCTTTCACTCTGCCCTTCCAAGAAGCCAAGAAAGTGTTAGTTGATTGTTGCTTTCTCTGCTTGTTGGGTTGCATTAGAACCCAATCTCCTTTTGCAACTGCTATCCTTTTCCAACTACCGTCCACAGTCACAGTATTGGAAACTTCTACACTTGAGATTAGTGAGGTAGGTCTTCATGGCAAAGAGATACATTGTACATCCACATCTTCACAAAGAAGAGCAACAAACCGTTTCCTCGTGGCACAACCAAAGTTTTTAATTGCCATCTGAAATCCTCACTCTAATACCTGCGAAGTCAAAGAAACACACACCAAAACAGTAAGACATTAACAAAAAAGAACAAAACTAAGAACAAGCAAATAAAAGGTGAAAGGAGCTTATTGTCTTGAAAGTTTAAAAGAGCATCACAACAATAGTGATGCAACGAGGAATGCTTGTCGAAGAGAGAATGGAATGGCTCATCATGTGGTGAAAGTAGAGGAATGCTTGTTGAAGAGAGAATGATGCTAGAGAATAGGAGAAAGTGGATGGTTTTTTTGGGTCACCACACGAGAAGTTTTCAAAATGGAGCTCTATTTTGATTTTGGGTCCACATCTCTTGATAGGATAGGCGAACCACAAAAGAATAAAAAACAAATCTTCTCATTAACTCCACATGCTTGTAACAACATAAAGTACTATTTTCTTTTTCATATTTTTGCCTTTTTTTGTGGAATTTCTACGTTATGTTGGCCTTCTCCTCATTCATTGAGAGACATTTTTCCCAAACCCTAAAAGGTCCAAAAATGAGCTCCCTTTTTTCCTAATGTGATAAGTGCAAAGATGAAAGATGAGGAATCTGCACTCAAACACATAAAAAAGATAAGAGGGTATATCAATGAGCTAGCCTCTGGCTAGTCATTGTGGGAGCATCCATGGATTAAAAGGATCAAGTGTCCGCACTACTTAACAATCTCCCACACACGTACGAGACCCTAGTGATTACCATAGGAAATACTACTGAAAATCTCACCTTCGATGATGTGAGTGCACGATTGCTTGAAGAAGAGTTGAGAAAGGGAAAGAGCAAGGAAGAAGGGGATTCAGCGTGTTTAACTAGAGGCAACTAACAGCCCAACAACAACAAGAAATTCAATGTTGTTGAGAGGACTAGTAGGAGACGTGACTTGAGTACAATCAATTGCTATAGCTGTGGCACTTTTGGCAATGATAGACGCAACTGCAACATGAAGTCTATTGAAGAAGATGGAAGTTAGAAGGTCATGAAGGATGAGGTGATGACGGCCGATGATGCATGTGGAGTTGAAGAAGAATGTGGGGCACAGTGATATGTAGATTCTAGAGCCATGCAACACATGTCACCCATGCGGTGTTGCATGACCGACTACAAGGCATTCACTGAGCCAAGGTTGGTACGCATGGGCGATTCAAATGTACAGCATGGTCTCGACACTGGAATCACAGTAATACATTTAGCTAGTGGGAGGACAATCCAATTACAATAGGTGATGTTTGTCCCTGGCATGCAATGAAATATGCTCTCCATTAGTTGTTTGGATGACCATGGCTACGCCACTACTTTCTTGCAGGGATCATGCACGATCAAAAACTCCCTTGGAGAAGTTATAGTTCATGCAAACCACTCTGGGAACCTTTATGAACGTGATACCAAAGAAGAGTCTCTCATCTCCATCGAGCATCGCCTATCTGGCAAACTCTGGCACCACTATCTGGGTCATGCAAGCATGCAACACTTATTTGAGCTTCAATGTCATGAAATGGTTACTGGCATGGATAGAAGTTTCTTTGATAAAAAATGCATGTGTCGCATCTGTTACGCTAGTAAGTAATCTCTTCTTCCTTTCAAACCAACATGAAAGAAAACCACATCAGTCCTTCAGCTAGTGCACTCGTATGTTTGCGATATGGTCCAGACGAGCTTGGAAGGGTGTCGAAGGGTGTCAGTATATGATCAAGTTTATTGATGATTTTTCACACAAAGTATTGAAAAGTTGTAGCATCATAAATACGTGCAGATGCTACGGGAAACAAAGATAAATGATACATGTAACATCCATGAGAACGGAATACAGATAATGCAATTGAGACAGACATCGAAGATCACTGTATTCCACAGCAATAGCTTGCACAACTGTGTACAGTATGACATCGGAATGCTAGTAATAGCATGCGCACAAAACTATCTCATGGTTAGAGAAGTGGCCATTGAAGACCCAAATGCTTGGAGATCTGAACTGCCAACCCTTGCGGCTAGCCTACCCTTGCATACCCCTCTTGGTCAATGCTGCTACCCGCATGGTTATGCAATAACACATGGCACTCACGATGGACTGTGCGAACCACACATGCACATGCCTAGAACTGAAGTCAGATGCCTACGTAGTTTATAGTGTATGTGCAACAATCATTTTAGGCATAGCATTGGTAGAGAACTAGATGCAGTAGGTTAATTCTCACCCTTCACTTAGTACACATGAATTGCAAAGCATATCATTCCAAAAACACTCTGAAAAACATCCACTATCAATAGTCAAAATGCTTGTCTGAACATTCTTTGTTCTTTCTCCTCCTTGTCCAAAAGCATCCCCGCATTTCGAACATCTTCGATTTTGCCTGTCCAAAAGCAACCCGCATTTCGAACATCTCCTATCTTTATTCTACGAAGCCCTCCAACAGCCATCACCATAGTTCTACTCTTCATGCAAACTAGAAATATACTGAACAGGTGCATCAATGACACCCACCTTGCTTAGTCTCGCATCATCGCTTCAGGTAACTCTATATGCAATTGCGTCGTCACTCCACTCGAACCAGCAATAGTAGTCTCTAGCTGTCACTTCCACAACCACATTTTCAATCTGTGATCCTACTCCAGATTCATCAGCCACTGCAAAGGATGCGGCTTGGATCTATCCACCACCTACTATTCAGGCCACTGCTCCATGGGTAGCACCTCATTGATCCAAGTACCCGATGGTAACTGCTATTGTCATCATTCCTGTGCTGTCACTAGTCCCTGAATCACCATCGGTTCATAAGAAGGAGGATCTGGAAAACCAGGGAAAGGCATGTGCTTATTATAAAACTTCCCCAAAAACTTATCCGCTTCTTTCCACCAAGGAGGATGAGGGGGCAATGACAGACTGAAGTAGTGGGCGCACAATTCCAACCACAGACATAGTGAATGCCTCTATCGTTGTATCGCATCCACTCTTTTGCTATTACAAACAACGTCTTCCACAATGCCATTTGCCAACTCGTCATACTTGGCTTGCCAATCCTTTGTAATCTGCACTAACTTCGTGACAACTCCTTTCCCCTTATCGACACCACCACCATCACCATCGGAAGATGTACTAGACCCCTTTGGTCCAAAACCCGTCTGCACTTGTAGACCCTTTTGCAAATCGGGGAAAAATGGACTTTTTTTGTGGGGGTGGGGGGGCCGGGTTCCCTCCGTCTTAAGGTTGGTGTGAATGCATCTCCATCCATCCCTAGTTGATGTTGGTGTGGAACCAACTCTCAACATGTCTGTGGAATAATAGCCACACTCCACCTTACAACCTGTCTATCCCATTCTACCTGTACATCTCCTTGAAGAGCCTCTAAGAGCGATCCCATCTACTCCCTAATAACACTAACATTCCCCGAAAAGGCCCTTAGGTACTAAGCCAGTGCATCAGTAGTATGTTAGCGTAGCAACTCATGCTGTAGCTCTAGTCTCCTCAAGGCTCTTCCATGAGCCTTCTCTCCCTCTTGTAGATATTCTCTTATGTAGACTCTTGAGTCCATCTCTCTTTAGTTTATTCTCTCTCTATGAGTAGTCTTCGAGCTTCCGCTCCCTCTTGTATCTATGAAACCTCTTCTTCTCCCTTGTGTTTGTAGTATTTTGAGTGGAGTCTTACTCTCATGGCAATGAAAGTCACTTTTTATCATTTTCCTTGAGTCTCCATTTCTTTTCTCCATTCCTATGTTCTTTTCTCTCTCTATTCAAGTCTCTAAAGTAGTTCTTGTTCGGCCGCTCAGTGTGCACACATGGTCCATCCATGCAATGGGAAAAGCTCATGGAACTTGCAAATCCTTGAAAAACACAGCAACACTCTTCGAAAACACGCACAAACTCTCCAAACTCACAAATGGAAGAGACTGAACAAGCGTGCTGGGTACAATCTCCCCCCATAGGAGTGGTGCTCTGCTTCCACCTCCTATGTATTTATGTATATTCCCCAAAAAGCTTTTGAGCAAAAATCATACAAAAGCCTTTGTGCTTTCCTCCATATATGCACCCTTTTACAAAAAGCCCATCCACCATCTAGAATAGCTCGCTTTTTCTAACTTTAGTTTATACACTTACCCAAGCCACTAATATTCCAAAATTCAAATATGTACATAAGTTTTTGTAATATAAAAAATTAGGCATAAGCCTTATTCATCCCCGCATCACTGGAGTTGCACCTACATGCCCAAAATATGGCGGATCATGCTTGCTAGATTCCATCGCCCGATCAATTACTCATCTTCCCCTGGATTCACACGATCAATAGTAATGAACTATTTCAAGCATTAGATAACATTGGAATTAATCACCACAATAAATCAACCTTTCAGTATTATAGCAACATGAAATTAATAAATCAGAGATGAATGGTGCACACATGCGACACATACCATCTCACGGTGCACCTGATGCTACATATGAATAAAATCATACGGATGGTGCACACATGCTACAAATACTGTCATCGCATAAGTGGTGCACACAATGCTACACACTCATATAGACATAGCTGTATATCCAACCATGTAGGAGCACACATGCATCACTACAGAATAGCGAGCACACATGCATCAACTGCACGACAAAAATGCTGAATCTCACTAAACTAAATACTGAAGGATTAAATTAATGGGATAATTGCAATTCTCGTAACATCCCTCTTGCTTGAAATCAAAATTGACCTCAATTGCATGACAAAAAAGTAGTCAATAAATCAAGGTAGTGGCAAAAATATCACTCGGGCATCCACTTAGCATCCTGAACGAGGTGGTTTTTAAATGTAAGAAGATAAATAGGATACAAGTTTCCACGTCTCGTTTGAGTGATTTGTCGATCAATGATCTTGTCTGGCTCTAAGAGCTGGGTCTCTCCTTGAAGCAACAGTGCATCATCTAAAATAGGTCAAAGTGGTGGGTCTCCATGGAAAGGTTTCACGAGGTGCATATGAAAAGAATTATGAATTTTCCAATGGAGTGGTAATTCAAGCCGATAGGCATTGTCATTAATGCACTCCAAAACTTCAAAGGGACCATAGGATTTAGGAGGAAACTTAACTACAGTGTGTGTCTCAATACTGTTAAGTCTACGCTTCTCAATACGTAACATGACTAGGTCACCTTTTGCAAATACAACTTTCTTTCTACCCTTGTTTGCACGTATAGTATACATAGCTTGAGCATGCTCAATATTCTTTTTGACAATAGCCAAAATGCTAGAGAAATCTTCAGTAAATCGATTAGCAGCCTCTACTTAGTGGCTTAAGGCAGGTCAATGGAGTTGGAATGGTCTTTCCATAGACAATTTGGAATGGAGATTTGCCTGTAGCAGAGTGCTTAATGTTGTTGTAAGCAAATTGTAATATGTATATAAATTTGTCTCATTTGCCTGGCTAACTAGACACGTAAGCACGTAACATGTCACAAATAGCATTTTGTGTGACCTGGGTTTGGCCATTAGACTCGAGATGAAAAGTAGTGGAAAAATCTAACTTCATACCAAGATTGTCAAAGAGTGCCATCCAAAAGTTACTACAAAATTTACTATCCCGGTCTGACACGATCACTTTTGGAAGGCCATGGTGTATAAAGATGTGCTTGATGAAAAAATGAGCAGCCTGAAGAACTGCGATCAAGGTCTTCTTACAAGGAATAAAGTAAGCCTACTTGCTAAACTATCAATGATAGTCCAAATCATATCAAAACCTGAGCTAGTTGTAGGAAATCCAATAATAAAGTCCATAGAAATCTACTCCCATGGGCCATTAGGAATTGGTAAAGGTATAAGTAAACCTTGGTATTTACCCTTGTAGCTCTTGACGTTTTGACAAATAAGACATTGTGCAATAAAAGTTGCAACATTAACTTTAAAATTAGGCCAGAAAAAATCTTGAATTATAGTCTGATATGTAGCAGCAACGCCCCTATGTCCCATGTAGGGTGGCTGATGTACCTCTTCTAGTACCAAGCGTCAAAATGGTGCAGTGACTTACAAGCACTTTTCGTAGAATAGATAGTCATTATGAATGGAATACGAGGCCATAGGGGTGCTATTAGCTTGCTTAATCTTATGCCAAATTTTTGAAAAGTCTCGATCAATAGGATAGTCCACCTTCATAGGCTCGAAAGGGTCTCCCTCGATGACTGAGATATTATCTATGCTAGGTCAATGGCTCAGTGCATCTGCAACTACATTGTCTTCACCCCAAGAGAAAGCACGAGTCTTACGTAGTAGTTCGGTCAATGGATGTGCCTTTTGTGCAAAATTTCTAACAAATCTGCGATAGAAACTACATAGACCTAGAAAAGATCGTAACTCATGGATATCTTTAGGCTATGGCCACTTTACTATCACTTCTACCTTCTTGGGATCTACTCGAATGCCTTCAACTGCCTCTCGACTCTTGCTATAAATCATGATATCATCAAAGAAAACTACCACAAAGTCTTGATAGAGAAGAAGAGGGAAAGGAAAGAGGGAAAGAAGAGAGAAGAAGAGGGAAGAAAGAGGGAAAGAGAGAAAAAGAGACATATACTCATGCATAAGCATAAGCATGAGCATGAGCAGATGTCTCCTTCTCTTATGCTTATGCTTATGCTTATGCATAAGAGGAGACATATGCATAAGCATAAGCATAAGCATAAGAGAAGGAGACATATGCTCATGCTTATGCTTATGCTTATGCATGAGCATAAGAGCATGAGCTTGAAAGAGGGGAAAGAGGGGGAAAAAGAGGGAGGAAAAGAGGAAGAAGAGGGAAAGGAAAAGAGATTGGAAGAGGGGAAAGAGAGAAGAAGAGGGAAAGAAGAGAGAAGAAGAGGGAAAGGAAAGAGGAAAAAAAGAGAGAAGAAGAGGGAAAGAAGAGGGAAAGAAGAGGGAAAAGAGAAAGAAGAGGAAAAGAGGAAGAAGTGGGAAAGGAAAAGAGATTGGAAGAGGGGAAAGAGAAAAGAAAAGGGAAAGGAAAGAGGAAGAAGAGGAAAAGAGGAAGAAGAGGGAAAGGAAAAGAGATTGGAAGAGGGGAAAGAGAGAAGAAGAGGAAAAGAGGAAAAAGAAGAGGGAAAGAAGAGGGAAAGAAGAGGAAGAAGAGGGAAAAGAGGAGGAAGAGGAAAAGAGAAAGAAGAGGGAAAGGAAAAGAGATTGGAAGAGGGGAAAGGGACAAAAAGAGGGAAAGGAAAGAGGGAAAGAAGAGAGAAGAAGAGGGAAAGAAGAGGAAGAAGAGGAAAAGAGAAAGAAGAGGAAAAGAGGAGGGAAAGGAAAGAGAGAAAAAAGAGACATATGCTCATGCATAAGCATGAGCATATGTCTCCTTCTCTTATGCTTATGCTCATGCATATGTCTCCTCTTATGCTTATGCATAAGAGGAGACATATGCTCATGCTTATGCTCATGCATGACCATAAGAGAAAGAGACATGCATGAGCATAAGAGAAAGAAGAGGGAAAGGAAAAGAGATTGGAAGAGGGGAAAGAGAGAAAAAGAGGGAAAGAAGAGGGAAAGAAGAGGAAGAAGAGGGAAAAGAGGAAGAAGAAGAGGGAAAGGAAAGAGAGATTGGAAGAGGGGAAAGAAGAGAAGAAGAGGAAAAGGAAAGAGGGAAGAAGAGGGAAAGAAGAGAGAAGAAGAGCGAAAGAAGAAGGAAAGAAGAGGAAGAATAGGGAAAGGAGAAAGAAGAGGAAAAGAGGAAGAGACATATGCTTATGCTTATGCTTATGCTTATCCATGAGCATAATAGCATGAGCATGAAAGAGGGGAAAGAGGGGGGAAAAGAGGGAGGAAAAGAGGAAGAAGAGGGAAAGGAAAAGAGATTGGAAGAGGAGAAAGAGAGAAGAAGAGGGAAAGGAAAGAGAGAAAAAGAGACATATCTCATGCATAAGTATAAGCATAAGCATGAGCATATGTCTCTTTCTCTTATGCTCATGCATAAGCATATGCATGAGCATAAGAGAAAGAGACATATGCTCATGCTTATGCTTATGCATGAGCATAAGAGGAGGAGACATAAGCGAGGGGAAAGAGGGGGGAAAAGAGATTGAAAGATGAAAAAAAGAAGAGAAGAGAAGGAGGGAAAAAGAGATTGAAAGAGGGGGAAAAAGAAGAGGGGAAAAGAGATTGAAAGAGGGGAAAAAGAAGAGATGGAAGAGGAGAGAAGAGTGAAAGAGAGGGGAAGAGAGGGTTCGTACGCCCATCATTGCAGCTAGCGCTTAAGGCACTAGCTGCAGGCCAATGCAAATAACAAAAATAACAAATGGAAAAAAGAGGAAGCACTTACCTAGAATAGTACATCGTGCTCGGTGTTTTGCGGACTGGCCCTACAAAAGAGAGGAAATATACCATTTTTCAAATAACTAGTTAGAGGAAGGAGGAGATCACAGAAACAACTTCTCAAAGAGATTCGATTGAGGAGACAAGGAGAAAGAGAAGGAAGAGAAAGACAAAAAAGACTAGAAGAGGTGAGTCTTCTTTCTTTCTTGAAATCTCGTTTTTTATCTTCAATCCTTTGAAATCAAGCATGAAAACTAGTACACAGATTTAGCAATACTAGTAGAAACATGCTTCAACACTCAGAAAACGAAATCTCACAAAAAATAAACCTACATTGTTCAATAAATCTCACCTTCTTGAAAAACTTCCTTTTAAGAAACCAAAGAGAGAGAAGAGTGGAGAGGGAGCACAAGTGTTAGGAGAGGGGTGAGTAGTGGTGAGGAGTGGAGAATAGAGTGGGTCATCGAAAATCCTCTCTAGTACAAAGAAATAGAAGAACCCTATATGTGGGTCTCAAACCAAACTCAACTAACTAAGGTGGCATACTAACTGAGCCACAAACTAGAGTAGATAAGGATAGCTGTCATCCATCTATTATTCGTGGGTGGTGTACCAACTGCATCTGCAGCTAACAAGTCGGTGACAAAAATGCACAACGGTCACCCTGGCATATCACAATTGGAGCTTGATATCTCAACAAAGATAGGCCTCGAGATAAGAGTGGGGTTACTTGCTCCTTCTCCTCTTCCTTCCAGCCTCCTTCTCCCCCTCCTCTCTCCTTCCTTCTAGGCCTCCCTCCTTCTCCTCTTCCTCCTTCTCCCCTCCTTCTCCTCCCTCTTTGTGGTAGTAGTAGGGTGGCGACTAGTAGGTCAAGTAGGGCAGCACAAGGGTAGGAAGGCATTGGTAGGGCAACAAAGCAACAATGAGCAAGGCAGTGAAGTGGCACACGGTGGCATGGAGCAACACGGGATGGTGCGAGGCATGGCCATATGAAGCAATGCAGGGTGGCAACAAGAAACAACCCCCCTCCCACCAACCTGCTATGTGTGCAGCAAGTTGGGAGGGGGGGAAGGGTTAGCCTAATAATCCCCCTGCTAACCTGATGCGTGCGCAATAGGTTGGGAGGGGGGTTTAATGTTAATTTATTATTTTTTAAAAAACCTCCCAACTTGCTGCGCATGTAGTCAGTTGGGAGGCAGGTAATTTACATTAAAAATTCCCCCTCCCTCTATTTTTTAAATAAAAAATTTAATAAGTTTAAAATTTTCCCTCCCTTGAATTTTTTTTAGAAAAAGAGAATTTAGTTAATTTAAGTTTAGTTAATTTAATTATTGTATTATTTTTATTTTCTTATTAAGATGAAATAAGTTCTAATGTAATAGAAATAATTGTTTGAAAATAAGTTCTAATGTAACCAGATATAAATTTGTAGGAAATCATGGCAATTAGCAAGGATGTATAGCATATCGTAAGAGATGTGGAATGAGGAATTAATAGTCTTAAAGAATGGATTGCTAATCAAACAGCAAGGAGAGATGCCAAAATTCAAGAAGGCTATCCATTAACATAGATGGACAAAGATGAATTTAATTCATAGAGGCAAGTAGAGAGAGAGGAAATTCTAAAGATAGGAGAGAGCGAAACACTTTTATGGAGTATGACAAAAGCACAACAAGATATGGTAGACTTCTTAAGTAACCTTCATTATCATAGGACTCAGTATGGATGATTTGATGTGGATGCTCAAGAAACAATAAGGGCTGCACAAAGAAATTATCAACAAACAATCTTTGACTGCTTGAATTTCTTCCTTCATTATAATGATATTGAGGATACAGAGGTGGAGTCAGTGGAAGAGTGGGTTGCTATGAGCAGATAAGAGAGACTAATGTTGAAAGCTGCTTGTGTGGTATTGGATTGTGTGGCATTATATCTCGACCTATAATAGTGTAGTTGATAATCTTATTTTGTAGTTTCTACAACAAGCCTGGTGGGGCTAAGTAGATCTATTAGAATTTCTAATATAGTTTGTTTTTGAGTCACAAATTCTCATCAAGTGTGGCTCTTATGTCTCTATAATGTTATATCCATTATTTATTAATTTGACTTTATACTTAAGGGTGTATTTCAAAGATCCAATCATTATTGTGACTACATTGTATGACCTTTTGGATCTAAGACCACCCATGTCAACCAACCAAAATCTATTTAGCACATCGACTGATACATTTTAGCTCAACTTTCCATGCAATAGCCCCAAAAAGAGGAGTGACAATTCACTTGCAATCTACATCAACTATACACTTCAGCTCTCTTTCCATGCAACATCCATAATATTTTACCATCAATGTCATGACATTATTGATTCAAGACCACCTATTCCACTGCAGACCTTTTACAAATCAGCCTATACATTTCAACTCCACTTTCCATGCAACAGCCCCACAAAGAGAGTGACAATTCATTTGCAGTCTACATCGACACATACATTTTAGCTGCACTTTCCATGCAGTAGCCCCAAAGAGAAAGTGAGAATTCATTTTCTATCTTTATCGACCCCTACATTTCAGATACACTTTCCATGCAACATCCCCAAAAAGAGAGTGACAATTCATTTGCAATCTTTAGGGATGTAAAACAATTCCACTCTCATTTAGTCATGTCACAATAGTAAAAGTACACCATAACCCTCAAGCACACGACCTAAGAAAAATGTCTAGCAAGATGTCACCTTTCTCCAAAGAGATGTAATGTCAGGCCATTTCCCCACATGTTTTGGCCATGTTTCCTATCCCATCAAATGCATCTATGAGTATGTCTCCCTCATGTAAGCATTGAGCATAAACATGCAAACAAAATGAAAGTGGTAGGCTAGATTGGAAAGATGGGGTTAGCATGTCACAAAATAGTTAAAATTGAGCTCGTTTCTTTATTCTTACTTGCATAAGGGAGCTTGTTTCTCATCACCACCATGAACAGCTTCATTGTCATCTTTAGAAATGATGGCCTCTCCAAACTGCCAGTCCCTTAACCAATTTCCTTTTAGTGCACATATCTCTCTTCCCATATGCTTTTCTACTCCTCTTTTATTATAGATCAGTGTGGATTTACAACCCTCATGAATAAAAGAACAAAGCACCAACCAAGCAGCCTCTTTTATTATAGAGTGTGGATTTACAACCCTCAAGAAAGATGATTAAGAATACATTTATCATAAATGATGACCTAATGTACCAAATCTTATTAAAAAAAACATGGACACACATCTTCAACTGACTCCTGCCTTTGGTATCCAACATTGTGGGAGACCATTGTTGTGTGGTAGGGGCAAAACCCATGGTCACTTGCAACTACTTGCACAGTAGGTAAAGTGATTTGCCAATGAGGTGATGATAAACCAACTGTCATCAGCCAAAAATTTCTAAGCAATCTTGCAAGCAGCCATACATAGCTACGCATGTAAGATATTCCACTTTGGCACTTCAGCATTGCTACACATTGTAACCCATAGATTGGTTAGAAAGTTTGCCCACATCATCATGACCACCTTCTAAATGGGATGTCCATGAATAGAAAGATCCCCTTTTCTCCTTCTTCTCATGAACCTTCGCATTTTTCTAAGATCCCTACATGAAGTCAAGTGCTTTGAATTAGAAGCGATACATGTGCATATTCTACCATAATGCAAATACCACTGCAAACTTTTTGATCACATGTGGCCTTCTTGCTCTTCCATTGCCTTTTCTATCTCCTCCAAATCAACTTCAATATCTAAGTGGACTTTTTTTAGAATCTACATTTACATGGCATAAATGGTGATATTTAATGTTCACATAAAATTAGGAAACTGTTTCAAATCATCACTCAATTATACCTCTCTCCTGGTTGTTTCCTCCGTTAGGCAAGTCCATTAGTGGAACACTGCTTAAAGACCTTGGGAAATAAATTTTTCTCTTTGAAGGCCTATCCTCATTTGGCTTTTAGCTCCCCTCCATTTGCATTTTTTTAGTAGAGCCTTTCTGGGGAGCTTTGACACACTATTCTTTCGACTTCATGAAATTTGAGGGAATATACTTTAGCTGAGAAGAGTAAAAAGGCCAATGAAAAATCAAATTTTTATAAAGGGAAGAACATTACTGTAAATAGAGATGCCTCATACTAGTGTCTCTTGCCACAAGGATACTCTAGCCACACCATGGACACTACTTTAGCTCCCATGTTGTGATGTTATTATCACTCCATGCCTCTGGATACATGGAAGAAGGTCCGTGCCCTCTATAAACCAATCATGGAAATCCATTGGAAGATTTGGAAGATCCCCCACTTTCATAATCCAAAGAACCCAGGTGCACAAAAGCAAATCTTGTTCGGTACACTTGGATTAGTCCACACTCATACCGATACACAAGATGACGCACAAATAGTGTCAACTTAGGTTGCTTGTCAGGGTAAAGGAAACACTATTTTAAAAAAATGGACTTGTGTAAAGTTCAATTTCAAAACTGGAATAAAGAAAAGTCCAAAAATCCTAAATACACTCGTAATGCAGTTTTTAAAGCTAACTTTAAAACTTCAAAGTTTAGTGAAAATACCAACTACTTGATGAGATTACCAAAAGACTTACTATTAGGAATATTGTGGTAGTGATCAATAGTTTGCTAATGCAAAATTTTAAGCTTGATTAACTATATATTTCTATCATTTTTAAAGATTACTCAAATTATGTTAGAGGGTCAAAAAATTTCTATGAACATTCTACTTTCTATGATTTCTTAAGGACATTAATAGATTGACCAATTCTCTTGGAAAAGTGGTGTACATATACATTGTCTTGGTGTATGGATGTTTGGATATGTTCTCTCTTTTAATCGCATGGTCATGTTGGTTTAAATATAATTGTTTTGTGTTCAAATACCATAAAAAGCAGTGGAATCCATCTAGTTCTGTCCAAGGTCTCATTGGCCCCTTGGTGCTAGGATTGCTTTCATGGCCATGCTCTTATATATCTACATACAATTTCAAAATATTTGGATAAATTCAAGGGGATTGGTGTTTGAAGTCCATCTTTTTTACATTGTTTTGAAGTTATAATTAAATATAGCACATGACAAGGATGGAATCAGATATTTTAGCATAGGGCAAATCTACAAGGACATTAGACCTGCCACATGGGTAGCATGTGGGTGCTATATGGGCAACATATGTGGGATTGCGTGACAAGCTAAAGATATCTGTTTAAGCAGCTCAGGGACACTTTGTAGGCTTCTATAGCCTTTCTGAGGCTTTAGTGAGATGCTAGCGATTGGCCACAATGGCCCCTAAAAGCTTGTTTGAAAGGACTCGCCACAATGGCAATAATAGACCCTACAAGCTCGCCACAATGGCCCCTAAAAGCTCGCCTCACTTGAAAAAGCTCGCCAAATAACCATTCCCCCTTCCCCTTTCCCATTACCTCTTCCATCTCCCATCTCGTCTAGCCATGTAATTCAATCAAAACATAGCTTTGTTAATAGGATCAAGCTCTAGTATTTAAAAAGCCAAAAGCATCTAGAGATTGAGTCTTGGAGGAGGAACTTCTAAGTACATTGCAAACCTTTTGACAAGTTACAAACGTCTAGCATGATAGCTTTGGCATACGAATGCCTAGTAGTATTAGAAAAAGCAAGATTCTTTAGCTTTTGCGCTCTTTTCTCCATTGTTTGTTCAAGTAGAGTGGTTAGTAAGTTATAGACAAATGAGTAAGAAATGCCTTCTCAAATCATAAAGTTTATGTTCGCACTTTTGGAGCAACAAAGCGGGTTGGCATTTTTCATACTTTTATCATATGACATTCTTGATTCCAACGACATACTTTTTTGGGTGAAATCACTCTCTCACTCACTCACTCACTCACACTCACACTCACTCACTCTCACACACACACGCGAGCACGCGTGCACACACACATGCATGCTCATGCTCCCTCCTTGTGTCTCTTTGAGGGAGAGGGGATTGGTACATGTAATCACATGAAGTTTGTGTTCCAGTCTTCGAAGTCGCGACGACAGCGGCTGGCCCGAGCACGTTGCACAAGTAGCTCTAGATCCGGAATGGTTTTCTTCACACTAGGCTCTTGGGAGACGGCCTCGATCCATGCATGCAGGTGTGGACAATTGTTAGGGCCAGGAATCTTGAAGGTGGATATTCTCTCGAACACCCTCAGCCACTGCAGAAGGCCGGCGAGAGAGATATCCATGAGGCCCATGTGATCGCCGTTGAACAGCGGCCCGCGTGCATGGGAAGCCATCCTCAACGCACTTTCTAAGTGGAACATGTTCTCTATAGTCTTCTCGATTGCTATGCGCTGCTTCTCTCCGTTGGTCACCAGGATGTCGTGGCCGCTCTCGACAAACTGTGCCAGGAATTTCCAAATCAGATCAACTATGTCCTAATTGCAATACTTACTACACCAAACAGCAGTATATGATCGCACACACAATGGGTCTGGCTGCTATTGATTTTATTGCAATACTTACTGCACCAAACATACTGATATTTGCAATACTTACTGCACCAAACAGCACTATATCAGTATGATCGCACACAAAATGGGTCTCGCACCAAACTTACCTTAGTATCTAGGAAGTCGGACCAAAAGCGAGCTTGTGCGCGATCGCAGGGTGAGGCAGGCATGAGATCGCCTCTCGCACCACGATGGGAGGCTGGCCATTGCTCGTCGATGTACTCTACGATGATACGGGACTCGGACAAGGCCTTGCCGTTGTGGATGAAGACGGGTATCTTCTTGTGGATGGGGTTGGACAGGATCACCTCAGGGCTGAAGCTCCTCAGCACTTCCTCCACATACTCAAATTCCAACCCCTTTTCGTGCAGTGCCACTAACACGCGCATGCCGAATGGACTTGCCCACGTCGTTAGCACTCTCAGTCGCTCTTTGGTCGGGGCTTCCACCGCTAGACAGCCATTGCTATTACTCAGTAAAGCAGGTGCTGTACGAGAAGCAAGAGTATTAGACACACTGCAATAACAAACTCTTCGTATGTGTGACTCGTGCACAAGGTCATAATACAAGTACAGTCACGATAGCTCGCTCAGCTTCTAATTTTCTACACGTAACAGTGGCTCGCTTACGTTCTGTGTACTGCACCGATGTCCTTTCTGGCGCTGAGATATTGCAGCGGATCACGAGGCTGGTCTTACGAGATGATGATCGGAGGTTGGAAGGAGTGATCATGCACTGGCGCTTCAGCTGGTTCAACATGGAGACTTCTACACTAGCTTCAGCGAGTCTCATGCTTCTCGTGATGGATATGGGGCGAGGGAGCTCTCCCATCCTAGCAGACACAGCGTGCGCCATCCTTTGGATATGTTTGTGCTTGTGATACTTGTGCTCTCTGTCACAGGTGTATTACAATTGCGTATTCCTTCGCCGGTTCGGTTTCGGTATATGTAGTAGTGTGGGGATTGAAAAATTCGGCAACTCACGTTTCTCCACATTTCTATCCGTCAAAGTCCAAGGGCGTAAAGCACGCCGGAAAGAGAGAATTTGTGGGATCAAGAGAATCCTAAAGGATGTTGATAATCAGAAACCTCGTGCGAAAATGCACACAAGGACAGAATCTTTCAATGTGTTGTGGTGACACGGAAATGTCGGTTGCATATAAAAAATGTATTTGAATTTTTAAATATCGTATTTATGCGTATGATTTTGACCGTACTGCTCTTTAGTGATCACGATTCAAACCAACATGTGAATTGTGAGGCCCGTTGTCCGATTCCACACTTAGCGTATGCTTATCCTTCATATTTTTTCTTGTGTACTTTTGTGATCTTCGGGAACACTTAATACTTTTGGAAAAGTCTACACGAGGGATGCGTGCAAAGTATTGTCACCATCGGATATGCTTTGCATGGTCGATCACTCATTATACAACATTTTTTCCCTAGTGATATGCACATCCGCAACAAAACATGCCCTTAGGTATGTTATCTGACCAAGTACTTATAGGATGGGTGTGCCTCTTTGAGAACATTTCAACACCACCTAGCTTAAGGCGTAGGAAAAGTATCGTGCCCATCGAATATGCTTTGCATGGTCGATCGAGCATCAAATACCATTTTTACCTTAGCGTCATGCACATCCATAAAAAAACACGCTGCTAGGTGTGTTATCCGATCAAGTACTTATGCGATGGGAATGCCACTTTGCATGTAAGTCAATTCCACCTAGTTGAAGGTGTGTGCAAAGTATTGTGCCCATCGGATATGCTTTGCATTGTCGATCAAGCATAAAACACCGTTTTTGCCTTTGTGTCATGCACAACCATACAAAAACACGGCCATAGGTGTGTTATTCAAATAAGTACTTATCGGATGGGGCCTCCACTTTGCATGCAAGTCCGTTTCAACTACTTGAGGTGCCTACAAAGTATTGTCACCATCCGATATGCTTTACATGGTCAATCACGCATTATACACCATTTTTTCCCTAGTGATATGGACATCCGCAAAAAAACATGCCATTAGGTGATTTATCTAACCAAGTACTTATTGGATGGGTGTGCCTCATTGAGAACATTTCAATACCACCTAGGTTGAGGTGTACGAAAAGTGTTGTGCCCATCGGATATCCATGCAGGGTCGATCGAGCATTAAATACTATTTTTGCTCAAGTGTCGCGCACATCCGTAAAAAAACACGCTGCTAGGTATGTTATCCGATCAAGCACTTATGGTATGGGCGTGCTACTTTTCATGTAAGTCAATTCCACCTAGTTGAAGGTGTGTGCAAAGTATTGTACCCATCGGATATGCTTTGCATTGTCGATCAAGCATAAAACACCATTTTTGCCTTAGTGTCATGCACAACCATGAAAAAACACGGTCCCAAGTGTGTTAACCAAACAAGTACTTATTGGCTGGCGGCTCCAGTTTGCACGCAAGTACGTTTCAACTAGGTTGAGATGCGTGCAAAGTATTGTTACCATCGGATATGCTCTGCATGGTCGATTACGCATTGTACAACCTTTTTCCCGTAGTGATATGCACATCCACAAAAAAACATGCCCTTAGGTATGTTATCTGACCAAGTACTTATTGGATGGGTGTGCCTCTTTGAGAACATTTCAATACCACCTAGGTTAAGGTGTAGGAAAAGTATTGTGCCCATCAGATATGCTTTGCATGGTCGATCGAGCATTAAATACCATTTTTGCCTTAGTGTCATGCACATCTGTAAAAAAACACGCTGCTAGATGTGTTATCCAATCAAGTACTTATGCGATGGAAATGCCACTTTGCACGTAAGTCAATTCCACCTAGTTGAAGGTGTGTGCAAAGTATTGTGCCCATCGGATATGCTTTGCATTGTCGATCAAGCATAAAACACCGTTTTTACCTTTGTGTCATGCACAACCATACAAAAACACGGCCGTAGGTGTGTTATTCAAATAAGTACTTATCGGATGGGGGCTCCACTTTGCATGCATGTCTGTTTCAACTATGTTGAGGTGCGTGCAAAGTATTGTCACCATCGGATATGCTTTGCATGGTCGGTCATGCATTATATACACCATTTTTCCCCTAGTGATATGGACATCTGCAAAAAAACACACCATTAGGTATGTTATTTGACCAAGTACTTATCGGATGGGTGTGCCTCATTGAGAACATTTCAATACCACCTAGGTTGAGGTGTGCAAAAAGTGTTGTGCGCATCGGATTCCTTTGCATGGTCGATCGAGCATTAAATACTATTTTTGCTCTAGTGTCACGCACATCCGTAAAAAAACACGCTGCTAGGTTTGTTATCCGATCAAGAACTTATGGTATAAGTGTGCCACTTTCAATGTAAGTCAATTACACCCAGTTGAAGGTGTGTGCAAAGTATTGTGCCCATCGGATATGCTTCTCATTGTCGATCAAGCATAAAACACCATTTTTGCCTGTGTCATGCACAACCATGAAAAAACACGGTCCTAAGTGTGTTAACCAAACAAGTACTTATCGGATGGCGGCTCCAGTTCGCACGCAAGTTGGTTTCAACGAGGTTGAGATGCGTGCAAAGTATTGTCACCATCGGATATGCTCTTCATGGTCGATTATGCATTATACAACGTTTTTCCCATAGTGATATGCACATCCGCAAAAAAACATGCCCTTAGGTATGTTATCTGACCAAGTACTTATTAGATGGGTGTGCCTCTTTGAGAAAATTTCAATACCACCTAGGTTAAGGTGTACGAAAAGTATTGTGCCCATCGGAGCTGCTTTGCATGGTCGATCGAGCATTAAATACCATTTTTGCCTTAGTGTCATGCACATCCGTAAAAAAACACGCTGCTAGGTGTGTTATCCGATCAAGTACTTATGTGATGGGAATGCCACTTTGCATGTAAGTCAATTCCACCTAGTTGAAGGTGTGTGCAAAGTATTGTGCCCATCGGATATGCTTTGCATTGTCGATCAAGCATAAAACACCGTTTTTTCCTTAGTGTCATGCACAACCATGAAAAAACACGGTCCTAAGTGTGTTAATCAAACAAGTACTTATCGGATGGGGGCTCCAGTTTGTACGCAAGTCCGTTTGAACTAGGTTGAGATGTGTGCAAAGTATTGTCACCATCGGATATGCTCTGCATGGTCGATTATGCATTATACAACGTTTTTCCCGTAGTGATATGGACATCTGCAAAAAAACATGCCCTTAGGTATGTTATCTGACCAAGTACTTATCGGATGGGTGTGCCTCTTTGAGAACATTTCAATACCACCTAGGTTAAGGTGTAGGAAAAGTATTGTGCCCATCGGATATGCTTTGCGTGGTCGATCGAGCATTAAATACCATTTTTGCATTAGTGTCATGCACATCCGTAGAAAACCACGCTGTTAGGTGTGTTATCCGATCAAGTACTTCTGCAATGGGAATGCCACTTTGCATGTAAGTCAATTACAAAGTGTTGAAGGTGTGTGCAAAGTCTTGTGCCCATCGGATATGCTTCACATTGTCGATCAAGCATAAAACACCATTTTTGCCTAATTTGTGTCATGCACAACGATATAAAAGCACGGTCGTAGGTGTGTTATTCAAACTAGTACTTATCAGATGGGGGATACACTTTGCACACAAGTCCGTTTCAACTACATTGAGGAGCGTGCAAAGTATTGTCACCATCGGATATGCTTCACATGGTCGATCACGCATTATACAACATTTTTCCCTAGTGATATGCACATCCGCAAAAAAACATGCCCTTAGGTGTGTTATCTGACCATGTACTTATCAGATGGGTGTGCCTATTTGAGAACATTTCAATACCACCTAGGTTGAGGTATACAAAAAGTGGTGTGCCCATCGGATATCCTTCGCATGGTCGATCGAGCATTAAATACTATTTTTGCTCGTGTCATGCACATCCATAAAAAAACACACTGCTAGGTATGTTATCCGATCAAGCACTTATGGGATGGGCGTGCCACTTTGCATGTAGGTCAATTCCACCTAGTTGAAGGTGTGTGCAAAGTATTGTGCCCATCGGATATGCTTTGCATTGTCGATCAAGCATAAAATACCTTTTTTGCCTTAGTTTCATGGACAACCATGAAAAAACACGGTGCTAAGTGTGTTAATCGAACAAGTACTTATTGGATGGCGGCTCTAGGTTGCACACAAGTCCATTTCAACTAGGTTTAGATGCATGCAAATTATTGTCACCATCGGATATGCTCTGCATGGTCGATTACGCATTATACAACATTTTTCCCGTAGTGATATGCACATCTGCAAAAAAACATGCCCTTAGGTTTGTTATCTGACCAAGTACTTCCTCGTTTGAGAGCTTCGCGTCAACCTCCATAGGGGTACCAACTGACTTGCACTCAGCCATGCCAAATGCCTTCAGTATCTCTCCAGCATACTTCAGCTGTGAAATGAAGATCTATTTCGGCTCTTGCCAAACTTCAATCCCCAAATTGAAATGCATCAGTCTAAGGTCTGTCACTTCAAACTCTCTTCCTAGAAAATGCTTCGTTTGTGAGATCTTCTCTTCATGGTTCCCTGTTATGACAAGGTCGTCCACATAAAGGACCACAATCATACACTTGCCTCCTTCTCTGAAGATATAAAAATTTGCATCAGATGGGCTCCTCCTGAACCCGTTTTGCAGAAAGTAGGCATCAATTCGCTGGTACCACGCTCGTGGGACCTGTTTTAGCCCGTAAAGTGCCTTCTTCAGTTTGCAGACTTTACATCGGCGGATATGCTTTGCATTGTCGATCAAGCATAAAACACCGTTTTTGCCTTAGTGTCATGCACAACCATGAAAAAACACGGTCCTAAGTGTGTTAACCAAACAAGTACTTATCGGATGGGGGCTCCAGTTTGCACGCAAGTTTGTTTCAACTAGGTTGAGATGCGTGCAAATTATTGTCACCATCGGATATGCTCTGCATGGTCGATTACGCATTATATAACGTTTTTCCCGTAGTGATATGCACATCCGCAAAAAAACATGCCCTTAGGTATGTTATCTGACCAAGTACTTATCGGATGGATGTGCCTCTTTCAGAAAATTTCAGTACCACCTAGGTTAAGGTATAGGAAAAGTATTGTGCCCATTGGATAAGCTTTGCATAGTCGATCGAGCATTAAATACCATTTTTGCCTTAGTGTCATACACATCAATAAAAAAACACACTGCTAGGTGTGTTATCCGATCAAGTACTTATGCGATGGGAATGCCACATTGCATGTAAGTCAATTCCACCTAGTTGAAGGTGTGTGCAAAGTATTGTGCCCATCGGATATGCTTTGCATTGTCGATCAAGCATAAAACACCGTTTTTGCCTTAGTGTCATGCACAACCATGAAACAACACGGTCCTAAGTGTGTTAATCAAACAAGTACTTATCGGATGGGGGCTCCAGTTTGCACGCAAGTCCGTTTCAACTAGGTTGAGATGCATGCAAAGTATTGTCACCATCAGATATGCTCTGCATGGTTGATTACGCATTATACAACGTTTTCGCCGTAGTGATATGCACATCCACAAAAAAACATGCCCTTAGGTATGTTATCTGACCAAGTACTTATTGGATGGGTGTGCCTCTTTGAGAACATTTCAATACCACCTAGGTTAAGGTATAGGAAAAGTATTGTGCCCATCGGATATGCTTTTCATGGTCGATTGAGCATTAAATACCATTTTTGCCTTAGTGTCATGCACATCCGTAAAAAAACACGCTGCTAGGTGTGTTATCTGATCAAGTACTTATGCGATGGGAATGCCACTTTATATGTAAGTCAATTCCACCTAGTTGAAGGTGTGTGCAAAGTATTGTGCCCATCGGATATGCTTTGCATTGTCGATCAAGCATAAAACACCATTTTTGCCTTAGTGTCATGCACAACTTTGAAAAAACACGGTCCTAAGTGTGTTAATCAAACAAGTAGTTAGCGGATGGGGGCTCCAGTTTGCACGCAAGTTGGTTTCAACTAGGTTGAGATATGTGAAAAGTATTGTCACCATTGGATATGCTTTGCATGGTCGATTATGCATTATACAACGTTTTTCCCGTAGTGATATGCACATCCACAAAAAAACATGCCCTTAGTTATGTTATCTGACCAAGTACTTATCGGATGGGTTTGCCTCTTTGAGAACATTTCAATACCACCTAGGTTAAGGTCTAGGAAAATTATTGTGCCCATCGGATATGCTTTGCATGGTCGATCAAGCATTAAATACCATTTTTGCCTTGGTGTCATGCACATCCATAAAAAACACGCTGCTAGGTGTGTTATCCGATCAAGTACCTATGCGATGGAAATGCCACTTTGCATGTAAGTCAATTCCACCTACCTGAAGATGTGTGCAAAGTATTGTGCCCATCGGATATGCTTTGCATTGTCAATCAAGCATAAAACACCGTTTTTGCCTTAGTGTCATGCACAAGCATATAAAAACATGGTCCTAGGTGTGTTATTCAACTAGTACTTATCAGATGGGGGCTACACTTTGCACGCAAGTCTGTTTCAACTACATTGAGGAGTGTGCAAAGTATTTTCACCATCGGATATGCTTTGCATGGTCGATCACACATTATACAACATTTTTTCCCTAGTGATATGCACATCCGCAAAAAAACATGCCCTTAGGTGTGTTATCTTACCAAGTACTTATCGGATGGGTGTGGCTCTTTGAGAACATTTCAATACCACCTAGTTTGGGGTGTATGAAAAGTTTTGTGCCCATCGGATATCCTTTGCATGGTCGATCGAGCATTAAATTCTAATTTTGCTCTAGTGTCATGCACATCCGTAAAAGAACACGCTGGTAGGTATGTTATCCGATCAAGCACTTATGGGATGGGCATGCCACTTTGCATGTAAGTCAATTACACCTAGTTGAAGGTGTGTGCAAAGTATTGTGCCCATCGGATATGCTTTGGATTGTCGATCAAGCATAAAACACCGTTTTTGTATTAGTGTCATGCAGAACCATGAAAAAACATGGTCCTAGGTGTGTTATTTGAACTAGTACTTATCGGATGGGGGCTCCACTTTGCACGCAAGTCTGTTTCAACTACATTGAGGTGCGTGCAAAGTATTGTCACCATCAGATATGATTTGCATGGTCGTTTATGCATTATACATCGTTTTTTGCCTAGTGGTATGCACATCCGCAAAAAAACACGCCCTTAGGTGTGTTATCTTGCCAAGTACTTATCGGATGGGTGTTCCTCTTTGAGAACATTTCAATAGCACCTAGGTTGAGGTGTACGAAAAGTGTTGTGCTGATCAGATATCCTTTGCATGGTCGATCGAGCATTAAATACTAGTTTTGCTCTCGTGTCATGCAGAACCATGAAAAAACATGGTCCTAGGTGTGTTATTTGAACTAGTACTTATCGGATGGGGGCTCCACTTTGTACGCAAGTCCGTTTCAACTACATTGAGGTGTGTGCAAAGTATTGTCACCATCAGATATGATTTGCATGGTCGTTTACACATTATACATCGTTTTTATTCTAGTGGTATGCACATCCGCAAAAAAACACGCCCTTAGGTGTGTTATCTGACCAAGTACTTATTGGATGGGTGTTCCTCTTTGAGAACATTTCAAAAGCACCTAGGTTGAGGTGTACAAAAAGTGTTGTGCCGATCAGATATCCTTTGCATGGTCGATCGAGCATTAAATACTATTTTTGCTCTAGTGTCATGCACATTCGTAAAAAAACACGCTGCTAGGTATGTTATCCGATCAAGCACTTATGGGATGGGCGTTCCACATTGCATGTAAGTCAATTCCACCTAGTTGAAGGTGTGTGCAAAGTATTGTACCCATCGAATATGCTTTGCATTGTCGATCAAGCATAAAACACCATTTTTGCCTTAGTGTCATGTACAATCATGAAAAAACACGGTCCTAAATGTGTTAATCAAACAAGTACTTATCAGATGGGGGCTCTAGTATTGTCACCATCGGATATGCTCTGCATGGTCGATTACACATTATACAACGTTTTTCCCGTAGTGATATGCACATCTGCAAAAAAACATGCCCTTAGGTATGTTATCTGACCAAGTACTTATCGGATGGGTGTGCCTCTTTGAGAACATTTCAATACCACCTAGGTTAAGGTGTAGGAAAAGTATTGTGCCCATTGGATATGCTTTGCATGGTTGATCGAGCATTAAATACCATTTTTGCCTTAGTGTCATGCACATCCGTAAAAAAACACGCTGCTAGGTGTGTTATCCGATCAAAAGGAAGTAGCAAGCTAAGGGTGTCCACTTTTTGTTCACTCCCCAATCCTTAGGAGATGGAAAAACAAGCTTTTTAGCACACAAAAATGCAAATCTCACCTACTTCCCTATGGATCTAGTCTTTGAAGTCTTTTGACACAACATCACACTTGCTATTGTGCACACAATCATATAGTCTGATTGAAAATTCGATGCACACACAAAAAATTTCTTTGTGTCACACGGCATGGTTCCAGGGTGGTCACATGTTTGTCACGAACAGAGAGTGTCATATTAAATTCTAAATTTCTCACTCATTTTAGATTAAATGTTATTGAAACTTTGTAAGTGGTCTCTTTGCATTATATAGAGCTTAACTTGATTTATTGGTAATTTTTTGAATGATTTATCTAATTATAAATAATTATTTATAATAAATAAAGTCATAAAATATATGCATTTTAGTAGCACACCACATTTTTTTAGTATTTTGAATAATTAAGCAAATCCAATTCGGTGGAAGGTTAGTAGGCACATAAGGGTGTGTGGTTGAATCATCAAATCCCAAATCCAACGGTTAGATTTAGGAAGATTGAAGTTTAATTTTTACTTTTACTCCTTAGAGGATCAACAAAGAATATTAAAAATAAATCTAGTAATTCTCAAACATGACCAAACATTTCAAAAATGTCAATATTTTTAGTCCTCTACATGATGAATAAGAGGAAAAAATTTTGGTTAAATTTGAGTAAGGGAAACATACGATATGGCCTCCAACAGTGAAATCTCCCTTTTGTGGGGGAAAAAGGGCCACCCAAGCCTAATACCAAGACAAGGTAGGCTTGGTATTAGGCTTGGTGAGGTAGGCTAGGAGCATCACCGACCCTAGTGGCAAGCCTTTGGAGTCTGCATGCTACCCATGTGGAAGGCTGAGTCATCAAAACCATGCCACGTTGTTAGACCACGTGGTGCCATCTCATCAAGGAGATGTAACATCACTCCTTGCCATGTCACTTTACATTGCCACACGTGCTGCCACATGTGCCACCTCATCATGCCACATCATTAGCCATGTGATCACACAATGCCACCTTGGCATACATCCTCAACCTTGCCACATCACCAATCCCTCCACCTCAATTTGCCATGTCAATCTACCACCTCATGAATGCCAACTCATCATGCCACATCACCTTTCAATGTCATGGAAGAGACTATATTACCACATCATGACCATGCATGGTGCCACATCAGCCAGATGTATACACATGACGATGTGCGAGGCATACAATACCTCAATCGAGGTATATGACCTGCGTGAGGCATACAATACCTCGATCGAGGTATATGATCGAGGACACCTAGGGATACCTCGATCGAGGTTTATACATACATAATGCATTGAATACCTCGATCGAGGTATATGGTCTGATCGAGGTATATGATCTCGGCTCTAGGCATAGCAGACCTCGATCGAGGTATTTGAAGGTACAAAACTTAGCCAATTAGTATCAATCTTAGCACCAAAACTTAGCCAATGAGTTTCAATCTTAGCACCTCTCCACCAATAATAATGAAGAGCAATCTAAGAGCAATCTAGTGGATGAGTTGAGGCTCTCTATAAGACACCACGTTTTGGTTCATTTCACCCATTCTTAGCCATTCTTGCCTCCTCATCACTTTGTCACACCTTCCATCCTACTTTCATTGAGAATGGGTTCTCAAAGCCATAGAGCTAGTAGACATGAAAGATGTAGGGCCCGTGAGCGCAAGAGAGCCTCTAGAGCTCGAGCTCGCGCTGCCACCACTGATCCACCTCCAGATCTACCTCTACATGAGGCCTAATGGTGGAAGAGATGATGAAAAAGGGAGAGGAGGGCTCTTTTATAGAGATTTTGTCACCCTCCTTCACCCATTTACAATTGCTACCTGTAGTTTCTTTTCCCCATCACTCACATAAGCCCATATGTCACCATCCATGTCCTTTTTGGCTACTCTTGCCATGTCTCCCATCAAAAGATGCTCAAGACTCTTAAAATATTGAGAAAGTCAAGAGTCTCCCCACATGGAGCCCATAGGGACCCTCTCTTTTCCATATGTCCACATCCTCCTTATTCCACATGGGAATTCTAGAAGGATTCCTCTTGACTCCACACTCATCCACATGCCTTCCACACACTTGGCATGTGGCCTCTCTTATATTATTGGAACATATAAACATGATCCCACCTCTTTATATGACTCACTCTTCCTATTTTCTAAAAACCCCATAATATCCCATACACAAATAACTTTCACCCCATACCAAGGTATTTATAATTCATACCTATGGTATTTACAATGATCCATTCCACTCATCCTCTCAATCCCATACAATATCTTAGAAAATAGAAATAAGTGAGAGCCGCTAGGCTATCACTTGATACTCAAACTCTTATCAAACATAGAAGAAAACAATACCAATGCCAAATAAAAAATATCAACTTTTGGTGTCACATCTTTCCCCTCCCATCAGATCCTCTCTAATGATAGAGAGGGTTTGCTAGCCCTCAAGGTGGTCGAACATAGAAGAATTTAAGGCGATACTCATTGGTGCATCCAAGTATCACCATGCCATCAACATCCTTAAGCTGATAGGTCCATTTGTGAACTTCTTTTGGACTTGATATGATCCCTCCCATCGGTCGATAAACTTTTTGTCTAGCCACCTAATTTGGTGTCAAAACGGGCCTTGTGCCTTTTTTGAGAAGCTTCCAAGTTTTGGAAGGCCTGTAATCTGCATTCATCCAAGGCTTCTAGCTGTACCAAGCATTGAGCATAGGCATCCTCCTGTCCTTCTTTTCTTGCAACAGTAGTGCGAAGACTATGTATCTCCAATTCAATGGGCAAAATGGCTTCTATTCCATACACTAGTTGGAATGGTGTAAACCCAATAGCTAGCTTGTGTGTGGTTCTGTAAGCCCATAAAACTTCTTCCAAGTGCCCATCCCAACGCCTTTTCTTGGTGTCTACAAGCTTTCCCATTGAATTGCACAACAATTTATTTGTTTTCTCAGCCAAGCCATTACATTGGGGATAGTATGGCGTGGACATGCTATGATTTATCTTTAGCTGATGCACCACATCTTCAATTAGTTCATTTCTAAAAGAGGTTCCTCCATCAGTGAGAATTTCAAAAGAAGAACCAAAGCATGAACAAATTTGATCAAAGAGAAATTTTGCAACTGTGCTTGCCTTGCTATTGATTGTGGCCTTGGCCTTTGCCCACTGAGTTGCATAACCTGTGGCCACCAATAAATAATGCCTGCCCTTAGATGAGCGAGGGAGTGGTCCCACAAAGTCCAACCCCACCTCTCAAACGGTCCATATGTTGGAATAGACTTCAAGGGCCTAGGAATCAACTGTTGCTTTCCAAACTTTTGGCATACTTTACAACTTCGACACCATTCATATACATCCTTATGGAGGCATGCCCAAAAGTAACCTGCATTAAGAATTCTCCTAGCTATGCTCATTGAAGCAAAATTACCGGAGCATTTATGACACATTTCTAGGATTCTCTTAGTCTCCATGGGATGGACCTCCCGATAGAGCACCTTGTCTTTTCCCAATTTATAAAGAATGTCATCAACAATAGTATAGGGACAAGCCTTCCTTACCAATCTCTGCTTCTGTTGTGGCGTTAACCCTCAAGGAAACATGCCTTCTTCCACATATTGCTAAACATCTTGTAGTTCTGGCCATCCAGTGTCTACTAAAGAAACCACCCCCTCGGACTTGTACTACAATGGCTTGAGTAGCTAACTCATCTGCCCTTTTATTTTCTTTTCTATTTATGTGAACAACCTTGCAAAATCACACTGACTACATAGTGCCATATCCTTTTGATTAAGCTCATTCAAATGAGGACTTCTTGTCTTGTAATGCCCCTGCATTTGCTTTACAATAAGCTTAGAATCTCCTCTTACTTCCAATTCTTTAACTTGACTTTGAAGACAACCCTCCAAACCAAGAATCAAAGCATTATACTTAGCTACATTGCTAGTTCTGATACTTGGAAGCCCTTGTCCTCTTTCCCATACCTCTTGACCTTTGGAATTCATCAATATTATCCCCCCGGCTCCTTGTTGGCATGAGAGACTAAAAGCCACATCAAAATACAAAACAAGAGCTGTTGGTGGTGTATCCCTTTCATCTTTAATGTTCTCCTTACATTTCTTTTCTTCTCCTAGATCCTCCCATCCTGTGAGCAAATTTGCCATTGTGGACCTAGTGGTATTTTCAGTGACAAAAGAGAAAGAGAACTCTTATAGCTCTGACAACCATTTTGCAAATCTCCCCCTAGGATTAGGCTTGCAAACTAGATATGCTAATACAGACTGAGAGGTAAGGAAGAAAAATGGTCAAGGTAATAAATAGGAGCGAAACTTTCTCACTGAAAACACCAAAGAGAGAGCTTGCTACTCCATTTCTTCATACCTTATTTCCACCTCTCTAAGCTGTCAGCTGGCATAATAGATGGGTTGCATTCTCCCTGCCTCTCCTTTTTGTAGTAATACAACACCAACTGAATGCAAAGATACACTTGGATTTACGTAAAGTCTCGAGACCAATTAGGGGGCTTCAATAATGGGCCCTTACTCATGGCCTCCTTAAGTTGCTGAAAAGACTCTTGTTGCTCGACACCCCATTGGAAAGAAACTCCTTTTCTTGTCAACAACAAGTTCATGGATGCACTATCTTTGTGAAATCATCACAAAAGTGTTGATAATACTTGCTCTTTCTTAGAATTCTACAAACACCAGTGACACTCTTAGGACTTGGCAATGCCATGATTGCTTGAATCTTGTCAGGATCGATTTGCAGGCCTTCTTCAGACACAATATGCCCCAACAAGACTACTTTTGTTTGAGCCAAATGGCACTTGCTAGGACTTAGACACCCTTTTACTTCATCAATTCTAGCTAAGGCCATCTTTAGCTTCTCCGTGTGATCTATGCACCGCGAGAATAAATGCAAAAATCATCCAAAAACACCCTTATGAACTTTCCCAAGTAAGCCTCGAGCACTTGACTCATGAACCTTTGAAATGTAGCTGGTGCATTGGTGAACCCAAAAGGCATCACTTTGTAAGCAAAAACTCCCCAAGATGTGACAAATGATGTTTTCTTTTGATCTTCCTCCCAAATACGGATTTGAAAGTACGCAGAATACCCATCACATACAGAATACATCTCATGCCCTACTACTTGGTCTAGTATTTCATCTTGGAATGGTAAAGGAAAATGATCCCTCTTAGTGCATGCATTCAAAGGACGAAAGTCCACAAAAACCTGCCACTTATTTCCTTTCTTTGGTGTGACAACTACAGGAGATATCATCAATAGGAAAGATTAATCTCGCCTAAAGTAGTTGTGTTACCTCTTTCTTTAGTGCCTCAGCTTGGATCACCCCCAATCGCTAGTACTTGGACAATTGGCTTGCTTTCTGGCTTCAACTGAATCTTGTGCTCCACAAGAGAGACTAGAACCTGTGAATAGCTTGTTGCAAAGAGACATGGAAAATCATCTAACATATCCAAGTACTGGAGCTTCTCACTACCTGATAGAGTATCACCAAGAGGCTCTTCATTGCATTGGCATCGTTTAGTGTACTCCACATCCTCCACATGAAGTGTCTCTATAGGATCTTCTTGCACCACCACCTTGTTCCTTCCTGACTCATCCCGATCAGCACCAAGACAAAGACCAAAGGCCACTCCTTCCACCTCACCCTTTGAGCTAGACTCCTCGGAGCTACACCCTGTCTCTTCTTCTTCATCGATTAAGTCAGGGCTCGAACTCTTTTATGTTAAAGACTCCTCCTTGACAACTTCCTTTTTGCAGCTTCTGATGTTGTAGCACACCTTCTTATCATTTCCTTGCAAAATCAATTCTCTAGTATCCCACTTTTGAATAGCCTTCACCTTGTGTAGCCAAGGCCTTCCCAAAATCAATGGATAGGCACGTGCATCTGGCTTGGTAGGGATCACATGAAAAGTAGTCGGCATAGAAATTCCACATACATCCACTTCTAGATTCTTCACAACTCCCAAGGTCTTAACCCTAGTGTTGTCAACCAATTTGATGCGATAAGGAGAGGTAGTACTAGAGTATTTTAAATCAGCATTTATCATGGTCTTCTCACTCGATATTAATCGATGCACCTCCATCAATGTACACATTAGAAATCACTTGACCCTCAATGATCACATCAACCATAGGTACATCATCACCAACATCTGTATCTACCTTTTGAACAACAGGAATGGAACTTTTCTTCTTTTTCTTCTTTGACACTCTTATGCTTGCTAGCTTTCCCCATTGTTTCTGTAGTTTTGGAGACAAAGCAAGTAATTGAACAAAGGTGATATGAGATTCCTTTTCTTTAAGGTCGGACAACAAGTCATAGCTTCCAATGCCTTGTCCTAAAGGAAAGTCTGACTAGCTGATTCTCCTTCTAGATGCCTTCTTTTTCTTACTACAGCATTCCTCTTCTTGATGTTCCTCATCTACTTCTTCCTTGCTTTCTTCTTCTTCTTTTCCTTTACCATGCCCCCGTTTAGCCATCATTACCTCTCTTTCCTCATCCCCTGAAGAAGCTTCTAGCTTTCACAACTAAGAAAAGGAAAACTGTTTTCAGCCTCCACCTTTGTGTGTATTCCCCCATTGTGCATGTGAGAAAGCCGCAAGTGAGATCCTTCCCTCTCTCCCACTATCTTCACATGGTATCAGAGCCTTGTTCATGGTAAGGAGCTCAAGAAAGCAAACCAAGTTCACTGTGTCCTGGTAAGAGGACCATTGTTGCTTTCCTTTTTCGAGTTTGGGAGCAAATCTCTATAGGTAGCATAGCTGGAAGTGCAAGAGTGCACTGTCTCAGATTGAGACACCCTTCGCAGTGTGGCGAGAGGGCAGTATCTACTATGGGTGAGGGAAAAGCCCTCAGTGACTTTATTTTTTTGATTCGAGGCTGTTTTAGGGGCCGTTTTGGACGCGAAAGTTCTTCGCGGCACTGAGAAAAAGGCCCTATTTTTGCTTTGCGACCACTGCTCAACAGGTCGGTGAAAAGTTGCCGCAGAAAATTGCATTGTATGCCTGTGCACAGAGATATTGGAGTTACAGAATCATCCTTATTGCCTGTTGATGAAAAATCGTCACTAGGAAGAGACTATGTGGTCAAATACCACTTTCATTAGTTTTGCAGATTTGCCCGTTTGAGGTAGAAGTTGTGTTTTTTGCAGTGTTCTACAATGGCGTCTGATTCTCTTTCATAGATTGTCACTGAAAAGCTTGATAAGAACAACTTCCAAGCATGGAAGTTTTGAATGATGAACTTCCTTATGGGAAAAGGCTATTGGGAGTTCATTATAGGAAATGAAGAAGAACCGGTTCTTCCTAATATTCCCAATCAACAAGAAATGCAAGCATTTAAAGGATGGCATGAGAGAGCCAGAAAAGTTATGTACTGGCTTTCTATCAGTATTTCGAATTCTATGATTGTGCATATTCAAGATGCAAGTATGCCAAAGGAGGCATGGGATATTTTGGCAAAAATGTACAACACAAATACGCAAGCCAAGAAAATGCAGCTCAAGCAGGAGTTGCACAATGTGCAGAGAGAAAATATGAGCATCAATGACTACCACATGAAGGTGAAGAAAATTGCAGATGCACTTGCTTCCATTGGGTCGCCAATGGAAGATGATGATCTAGTTTCTGTGACCTTGAATGGTGTAGGAAAGGATTATGCACAGTTCCGGACATCCATTGCCGTCCGTGAAAAAATTTCTAATTTTGACGAGTTGTTTGCTCTTCTAATTTCTAAAGAGCAGAGAAATGGTGGTGCATCTTCTTCAGGAGGAACTTCAAAAGAAACTGTCTTCTACTCAAATGCTGGAAGAGGTAGAGGCAGAGGTAGAGGAGGCCAATCATAAAGGATATGATCATAATGACTATGCAAATAGCTTGAGCATCACCTTCACAATCTTCACGTTCTCTTAAATGGGCTACAACCTCTTCTAACAGAGTTCTTTCGGGCATCTTCTTTATCACATTAGAAACACATGCATATACTAGGCATAACATGCAATCAAGTACACCCGAGACCATTTAGTAAGGTGGGATGAATCCAATACCAAATGTACCTGGCATCTCCACCAAAATATGTGACATGATGTTGGGAGTAATGAAACTTCATGCACCTCTTAGATTCCTGCTCTTCCTTATCTTAATAATAGAGACCCTTATCACTTGCAAAGAGAGATGAAGAAAATATTTTCATGCAAAGAAAACCACAACATATCTTTCTCCTTGCTTCCCTTAGAGAAGAATGAATATGGTAACATCCCAAGTGACGTTGTAGTCTAACATCGGCAGAAGAAAAGGATCCGCAGAGGCCATTATCTCACCAAGCTAGTCAGTGCCAAAGAGGAGCGATCCATTGTTAGAAGAAGATCTTTGGCTCAATATGACATGAACTGATATATATCTACGGGCTTGATGGGGATGATTTGGCTAGATGGGTAAATTTTGGGGAAACATGGCACCTCCTTTATAGAAGCCTCCACAAATGGCTCAAAATCATTCTACAAACTACTAGAAAACACAGAGGTCTATAGATTCCAACAAAAAAATGATATCAAAAATTAAATTACATACAAGGATGTGCCTTGAAGTGAGCTTCATACTAATATAAGTTTTCTTGAAAACAGATAAATGGTTGAAGAGATATAGACAGTTTGCTTAAAGGGGATAAAAACTACCATAGAAATAGATAGTCATACACAGAGACTCATAACTTCTTGTCCTAGACCCAATGCAAAAAACTAATTAATCGGAGGGAAATCCTTAAAGAGAGATTCACACTGATATAACTTTCATTGAAATCGGACCATCGAGAAGAAAGTTATAGGTCAAATACTGACAGGGGGTCTAGCTGCTATATTAACTACCATCTGCCCACGCAAATTTCACCTAAGCAAACTAATCCCTCAAGGCTCCACAATTATCAATGATCCAATACCCCTAGAATTTGACTAAAAGAGAGAAAGAAGCTTGCATAGTGGCTCGGGAAATGGATTGTTATGAGAATTAAAATTATCCCATTAATTTAATCCCTCAGTATATAGTTTAGTGAGATCAAGCATTTTTGCACAGCTGATGCATGTGTCGAGATATCGAGCTCCACTCGTGATATACCACGGTGCCCGTTGTGCATTTATGTCACTGACTTGTTAGCCGCAGATGCGGTTGGCACACTGCCCATGAATAATAGCTGGATGACAGCTATCCTTATGTACTCTAGTTCGTGGCTTAGTTAGTATGCCACCTTAGTTAGCTAAGTTTGGTTTGAGACCCACATATAGGGTTCTTCTATTTCTTTGTACTAGAGTTCTTTTGGCTTTCACAACTAAGAAGAGGAAAACTATTTTCAGCCTCCACCTTTGTGTGTATTCCCCCATTGTGTATTCTCTCCCACTATCTTCACATGGTATCATAGCCTGGTTCGTGGTAAGTAGCTCAACAAAGCAAACCAAGTTCGTGGTGTCCTAGTAAGAGGACCAGTGTTGCTTTCCTTTTTCGATTTTGGGAGCAAATCTCTGCAGGTAGCATAGCCAAAAAGTGCAAGAGTGCATTGTCTCAGATTGAGACGCCCTTCACGGTGTGGCGAGAGGGCAGTATCTTTTTCTGATTCGAGGCCATTTCGGGGCCGATTTTGGAGGTGGAAGTTCTCTGCAAGCACTAAGAAAAAGGCCCTATTTTTGCTATGCAACCACTGCTTTGCAGGTCGGTGAAAAGTTTTCACAGAAATTGCATCGTATGCCAGTGCGTAGAGATATTGCGAGTTGCAGAATCATCCTTATTTCATATTCATGCAAAATCATCACTAGGAAGTGACTGCGTGGTCAAATACCACTTTCGTCAATTTTGCTAATTTGCCCTTATGAGGCAGAAGTTGTGTTTTTTGCAGTATTTTGTAATGGCGTCTGATTCTTTTTCACAGATTGTCATTGAAAAGCTTGACAAGAATAACTTCCAAGCATGGAAGTTTAGAATTATGAATTTCCTTATGGGAAAAGGCTATTGGGAGTTCATTATAGGAAATGAAGAAGAGGGCTGAGCAGTTGCTATAGCAGTTTACATAATGAACAGGACTCCCACTGCAGCAAAACATGGCATGACGCCAGAGGAGATGTATACTGGTAGGAAACCAGATATTTCTCATTTGAAAATTTGTGGTTGCATTGCCTATGTTCATGTGCCAGATGAGTTGAGGTCCAAGTTGGATCCAAAAGCTATGAAGTGCATCTTTATTGGTTATTCTCTATAGTAGAAAGGGTATAGATGCTATAACCCTTCTACTTGTAAGTTTACAGTGAGCAGAGATATTGTTTTTGATGAGATGAGCAGCTGGTATAAACCAGTAAATGTGATTGATGATGTAGATGCACAAAATGGTAATGCTGCACAGAATTTACAGCAGCAATCACAAAATATTAGTGGACCTGTAGTGTCCTCTAGTAGTGGTTCACATACTTCACCATGGAGATTGAGACCAGGCAGATTGAGATCAGGAGAATCTCCTCAAAGCAATGCAGATAGTGGTATGCAGGTATCACGAGAAGGAAAAGAGAAGCTAGATCAACCCATGTTTGATGTGAATGCAGGTCACTCTTATGTGGATGGTGAATCCAGTGACTCAGAACAGAGCATTGATGATGAGTTGGGTACTCCTTCTATTGTTACACCTGGAGTAAGGAAGACTAGGGATGTTTTGAGAGCACCTGGAAGTGAGCCTATTTTGCGGAGGTCTACCAGAGCCATTCACTATGCCTATACGGTCAAAGTGATACAGGAACCAGAACCCACTTCCTTTGAGCAAGCCATGGGAAAAGAAAAATGGGAGAAAGCCATGGATGTAGAAATGGATGCCTTGAAAGCAAATGCTACATGGGAATTGGTGCCTTTGCCTAAAGACAAGAATGCAATAGGCTGGGTTTATAAGGTCAAGCACAATGCAGATGGTTCTGTGAACAGATACAAGGCAAGATTAGTTATCAAGGGGTATGCACAGACATATGGCATTGATTATGAAGAAACATTCAGTCCAGTTGCAAGGATGGAAACTGTAAGATTAGTCATTGCTATGGCTGCATCAAAGGGATGGTCTTTACATCAAATGGATGTAACAAATGCCTTCTTGCATGGTG
The DNA here is from genome assembly GCF_047967505.1 of Dipteris shenzhenensis. Lineage (NCBI taxonomy): Eukaryota > Viridiplantae > Streptophyta > Polypodiopsida > Gleicheniales > Dipteridaceae > Dipteris > Dipteris shenzhenensis. The sequence continues at coordinate 16,438,975 of NC_141621.1, forward strand.
ATTTGCAAGAAGAGGTCTTTATGGAGTAGCAACCAGGTTATGTTCATGCTGTTCATTTGCAGGTTGAAGAAAGCCTTGTATGGCTTGAAAAACAGAGAAAGGTATTATGCTGCTTGTCATTTATGTTGATGATTTGATCATCACAAGTGATAGTGATGAAGATATCCTTCATGTGAAAATGCTATTGAAGCAAAAGTTTGAGATAAAGGATTTGGGAGAGTTGTGTTATTTCTTGGGCATTGAGGTGATTAGATCACCAAGTGGGATATAGCTCTTGCAGAGGCAGTATGGATTGGACATGCTGTCCAAATATGGGATGACAGGCTATAAGCCTATTTCAGTTCCTTTGGAGCAGAATGTGAAGCTGAGCACAGATGCAACTGAGCTTTTGGAAGACCCTACTATGTACAGGCGCATAGTAGGAAGTTTGATTTATATGACTATTACCAAGCCAGATTTGAGCTATGATGTTGGATTGGTAAGTCAGTTTGTGCAGGCTCCAAGGAAACTGCATTTGGATGCGACTAGATGCATATTCAGGTATGTGAAGTCCACATTGCAGTATGGAATATTTTATGAGACTGGGGTTTAGATACAGTTGCATGGATACACTGATGCTGATTGGGCTAGTGGTATTTCTGATAGACAATCTACCAGTGGATATGTGTTCTCTTTTGGGAGTGCTACAGTCACTTGGAGCAGTAAGAAATAGCCTACAGTTGCCTCGTCGAGCACATAGGTTGAGTACAGGGGTGCAGCAATGGCTGCATGTGAGGTAGCTTGGTTGCATAAGCTACTTTATGATATGCATCAGTCTACAGATGGGCTAGTTGTCATTTATTGTGATAACATTAGTATACACTTGGCAAATAACCCAGTCTATCATGCTAGAACAAAGCACATTGAGGTGCATTATCACTATGTGTGGGAGAAGGTTTTACTAGGTCTTATTGATCTAGTTTATGTCAGCACAGAAGATCAGGTAGCTAACATATTCACGAAGGCATTGGGTGCAGAGAAGCTGCACAAGTTCAGAGACCTACTTGATGTGCAGGAATTGGGATTGAGCTCGAGGGGGAGTGTTGAGATATCAAGCTCCACTCGTGATATGCCAGGGTGACCGCTGTGCATTTATGTCACCGACTTGTTAGCTGCAGATGCAGTTGGTACACCGCCCATGAATAATAGTGGGATGACAGCTATCCTTATGTACTCTAGTTCGTGGCTCATTTAGTATGCCACCTTAGTTAGCTGAGTTTGGTTTGAGACCCACATATAGGGTTCTTCTATTTCTTTGTACTAGAGTTCTTTTGGCTTTCACAATTAAGAAGAGGAAAACTATTTTCAGCCTCCACCTTTGTGTGAATGTATTCCCCCATTGTGCATGTGAGAAAGATGCAAGTGAGACTCCTTCCTTCTCTCCCACTATCTTCACAACATGTGTGCTCACTGTTCTATAGTGATGCATGTGTGCTCCTACATGGTTGGATATACGGCTGTGGCTATATGAGTGTGTAGCATTGTGTGCACCACTTATGCGATGATGGTATGTGTAGCATGTGTGAACCATCTATATGATTTTATTCATGTGTAGCATCAGGTGCACCATGAGATGGTACATGTCACATGTGTGCACCATTCATCTATGATTTATTGATTTCGCATTACTATAATAATACTGAAAGGTTGATTTATTGTGGTGGTTAATTCCAAGGTTATCTTATGCTTGAAATATTTCATTACTATTGGTCATGTGAATCCAAGGGAAGAGTAATTGATCGGGTGCTGACATCTGGCAAGCATGATCTGCCATATTTTGGGCACGTAGGCACAACTCCAGTGATGTGGGGATGAATAAGGCTTATGCCTAATTTTTTATATTACAAAAGCTTATGTACATATTTGAATTTTGGAATATTAGTGGCTTGGCTAAGTGTATAAACTAAAGTTAGAAAAAGATTTATTTTTAGAAAAAGCCAGCTGTTCTAGAAGGTGGATGGGCTTTTTGTAAAAGGGTGCATGGAGGAAAGCACAGAGGGTTTTGTATGATTTTTACTGAGAAGCTTTTTGGGGAATATACATAAATATATAGGAGGTGGAAGAGAGCACCACTCCTATGGGGGGAGATTGTACCCAGCACGCTTGTTCTGTCTCTTCTGTTTGTGAGTTTTGGGAGTTTGTGCATATTTTCGAAGAGTGTTGCTGTGTTTTTCAAGGATTTGCAGGTTCCATGAACGTTTCCCGTTGCAGTGGTATCAAAGCAACCCAACGGATTTTGGAAGAGGACACTACAAGGCACAGGCCCTTTTTTGATGGAAATACCGATCTTTTTTACGCTAAAAAGCTTTTTTTTTATGGATGCAAAAAGGTTGCTATCAGCATCAGAAAAGAACGGTCACTATATAAGCATTGCTATATAGCGACACTGGTAAATGTCGCTATATAGCGACACTAGTAAACGTCGCTATATAGCGACGATTAACAGAAGCTTTAAAAAAACATTAATGGGGCTAAACAGGACCACAGCAAGCCCTGTTTTTCCCCATAATGTTTTTTTTAAAGTAATTCAAAAGAATGTTGTTTGCTCGGAGGGGTCACTATGTATGAATGCTCTATATCACGTGTGTTCAAGGCCTATTTGTAAAATCCCTTATCTGTAAATTTTTCCTTAATAAAACGTATCGTTTTTCTATACAAATCTGTAAATTTTTTTACATTTCATTTTAAATGCTCCCTTATGTATATTAATTTTTAAGAAATTTAGGAATTAAAAATATCCTTCTGTTGAACTCATGTGATAGGGTTACATATGATGAGTGACCCCCCCGAGGTTGTTTGTTACAAAATTTCCTTTGTGAAAAGGGTGATACAAAATTGCTTAAAGGAGTTGAGCGACAGAAACATATACATTTCAAAGATATACAACATTGTTTGTTACAACATTACCCTTTCAATAGAGAGGAGAAAAGAAGAAAAGAGGGGGAAAAGAGAAAAATAGAGAAAGCATATGCTTATGAAAAGAAGAGAAAAGAAAATGAAAGAGAGGAAATAAGAGAGGGAAAAAGAAGAGAAAGGAAGAGGGGAAAAGAGAAGGAAAAAAGAGAGGGGAAAAGCATATGAGAATATGAGCATAAGCATATGAGTATAAGCATAGGCAAATGCATATGCTTATGAAAAGAATAGAAGAGAGAGAGAGAGAGAGAGAGAGAGAGAGAGGAGTTTTTTACTTCGTAGAAAAAATGCCAAGAAGCCTTAACAGGCTTATCTGAAGTGATCCGCAGGGATTGAACACACACACACCACGACATGAACCAGAGCCTCAACCACCAAGACCCACACAAGTTTTACAAAACTTGATGGGGAAGGATGGCTTATAAGAGAGAGAGAGGAATAAGAGAGAATGAAAGAGAGGAAATAAGAGAGGGGAAAAGAAGAGAAGGAAGAGAAAGGAATATGAGAAAAGAGAAGGAAAAAAGAGGGGAAAAGCATATGAGCATATGAGCATATGCTCATGCATAAGCATGAGCATGAGCATAAGCATAGGCAAATGCATATGCTTATAAAAAGAAGAGAAAAGAGGATGAAAGAGAGGAAATAAGAGAAGGGAAAAGAAGAGAAGGAAGAGGGGGAAAAAGAATGAAAAAAGAAAGGGGAAAAGAAGAAAAGAGATGAAAAAAGAAAAAGCATATGCATATGCTTATGCATGAGCATATGAGCATATGCTCATGCATAAGCATAGGCAAATGCATATGCTTATGAAAAGAGGGAGAAAAGATGATGAAAGAGAGGAAATAAGAGAGGGGAAAAGATGATAAAGAAGAGGGAACAAGAGAAGAAAAAAAGAGAGGGAAAAAGCATATGAGCATATGAGCATATGCTCATGCATAAGCATAAGCATAAGCAAATGCATATGCTTATGAAAAAAAAAGAAAAGAGGATGAAAGAGAGGAAATAAGAGAGGGGAAAGAAGAGGAAGAGGAAGGAAGAGGGGAAAAGAGAATGAAAAAAGAGAGGGGAAAAGAAGAAAAGAGAGGAAGAAGAGAAAATAAGAGAGGGAGGGAAAGAGGGGGGGAAGAGGAAGGAAAAGAGGAAAGAGGAAAACAAGAGGGAACAAGAGAAGAGAGGGGAAGAAAGGCTTCCTATGCCCATCACTATGGATAGCGCTTAAAGCGCTAGTTGTAGGCCAATGCAAATAATGAAAACAAAAAAAGAAAAAAAGAGGAAGCCCTTTCTTACTTAGAAAAGTCCCGCTCGGTGTTTCGTGGATTGGCCCTACACAAAAGAGGAAACATACCATTTTTCAGATAACTAGTTAGAGGAAGGAGGAGTTTGGAGAAGCAACTTTCCAAAGGGATTGGATTGAGGAGACAAGCATAAGCCTACAAACAAAGAGAAAGCACCGAAAGGAAGGGAAAGAGGAGAAAGAGAAATACCAAAAAGAGAAGAGTAAATCTCGTTTTTTGTCCTTAATCTCTGAAAATCAAGCATGAAAATTAGCACATAGGCTTAGCAATGCAAGGAGAAACATGCTTCAATACTCACAAAATGAAATCTCAAAAAATGAACGTACATTGCTTAAAGAGACACACCTTCTTGAAAAGCTTCCTTTCACACAAGTAGAGAGGGAGGAGGGTGGAGAGGGAGCACAAGTGTTGATGGGAGAGGGGCTTGGTAGGGGTGAGGAGTGTGGGGAATAGAGGAGGAAAGCGAGATTGCCAAATATAATGTGGGAGGAGAGATTTTTGCTTTCCTTGCAATAGAGTTATGAAAGACGGCGTCGTGCGAGGTTTCGGGTTTTAGTCCCCTAGCGTCGCTATACTTATATCCTAAAAGTGTCACTATATACTTATATCCTAAAAGCATCGCTATATAGCAATGAAACAAGGTAAAGCGTCGCTATATAGCGACGATTCATGGCACTTAATCTAAGAAGAGAGGGAAGGAGCTCATGTGTGGCTATTTTTTGGCTCTCAATGGATTTCCTTGCATTTTGTGTTGTGATTTTGGAGGTGTGCAGATGGAAGGGATGAGTGAAAGCTTATCAGATGATGCGCCAATGCTTAGGAGCGTAGCTTACGGAGAGGTTGTATTGTCATTGCACTCATTGCAAGCGAGAACTACGACATCAATGCCGTATTGTCATGCACCACTTGAGGATGTATGGGGAGGAGCCCAAACCAGTACCCACCGTTGGTGGTGCATGTGGTGATAAATCATCAAAAAGTTAATGCTATTTGAGTTTGTGATTAATATTGCCTGCGTACATGACACGAAATCTTGAGACAAGATCTTATATTTACACGAAATCTTGAGACAGGATGAGGAGGGTGGCGAGGGTTGTGTGCATATACCTTCACACTTTAAGGAGAATGGCTTATGGAGAGGTTGTATTGTCATTGCACTCATTGCAAGTGAGAAGTACGATATCAATGCTGTATTGTCATGCGTCACTTGAGGATGTATGGGGAGGAGCCCAAACCAGTACCCAGTGTTGGTGGTGCATGTGGTGATGGATCATCAGAAAGTCAATGCTATTTGAGTTCATGATTAATATTGCCTACGTACATGACACGAAATCTTGAGACAAGATCTTATATTTACACAAAACCTTTTGATAAGATGAGAAGGGTGGCGAGGGTGGTGTGCATATACCTTCACACTTTGAGGAGTATAGTCTCCCGAATGTGCTAAATGATGAGGAGGGTATGGTGGACATGATGGATTCTATTTTTAGGGGCAATGCACGTGATGTTCGAGTCTAAGGCCGTGTACATGGTACCTTTGATAAAGGAGTTATAGCTCTTATGGACAGGAGTGTGGGTCTGATATTTCCAGAGCTCTTAAACATACCAATGAACATTTTGTGTGGAACACATCGATTGAAAGAGACTCATGTATGATTGTGGAGTCATGGCTAACTTCACACAAGATAGCCGAGCAAGTTCTTTGAATACCAATCTTCTCTCCTCGCACTTGGATTATTGTGGAACCATACACAAAATCTATAAAATTTATTTCACACGATTTAGTATTTTCATTCTTAATGCAAAATGGTTTAGAACTATTTATGACGGTCTTTGTTCTTCCCGAGTATTGTGAGTAGGTGCATACTAATGATTTGATTAATTGAATCTTTTGTTTTTAAATATCAATTGGTACATGTACTTAAGCGTAGTTTCATATAATTGATGGCATTTGGCACCGATCTTCAATATAGATGGTTTTTCATCCTGATCGTTTTGATCCAAGACGGTGGTACATGATCCAAGTTGCACCACGAAGTAAGAAAATTTTTGAAGATAGAGATGTGGATATGGAGATTCCACTACCAATGCCAGATCCAATTGATCCAAATGGATTTAGAGAAGTAGATGAAGATCACAATATGAGCCAAGAGGAAGATGTGCATAATGACATCATACGAGAGGAAGATGGAGATCATGATATTGAGGAAGAAGATGACGATCATCAAGAATCACCCGATTTTGTTGAAGAAGATGATTTGGTGAACGTAGGATGCCAAAGTACGATGATGATATAGCAGATCAACTCAGTATAGAGTTGGAGATAGACTTGTTTGGCACACTAGACTTGGCTCAGGAGCTAAGTGTTAAACATGGACATAAATATATGATCTTCAAACTTGATGTACATGCTCTTGTACTTTTATTCTTTCAAAGGATCAAACATGTATGAAAATAAATTTTTTTTGTCATTGGGTAAAACTATCTTTAAAGGTCAGTATGGGGAAAAAAACACTCTATAAAACGTCGCCATATAACGAATTTATACAAGTCTAGCAAGTGTTGCTATATAGTGATGTTTATAAAAGTGTCGCTATATAGCGACATTTATAAAAGTGTTGCCATATAGCAATGTTTATAAAAGTGTTACTATATAGCGATACTTTTTAAGCCCGCTTTGCATACCGATGATTAGCGCCCCGCGTGTGCTAAATGTCGGTGCTTGACCGTCGGAATAAGGCTCGTGTGTAGTAGTGGGAGAATCTCAAAAGCAAGTGTTCACAAGAGCAGGATGCAACCTATAGGTGCTATCAGACACGAGCTTTGCTTTGTACCTTGCAACGTGGATTCACTTGTTGGAATCGTGTGTGTTTGAGAACCCACAAAGATACTATTCGACAAATAGCCACTTTCAAAGCTTGGAAACTGAATTGAGACAAGTCTTGTGTTTGTGTGTATTTCCTTTCATAGTGATTTCTTCTTTGCACCATGCACATACTTAACTATATCTGGAAGGCATATTCCATCAGAGATAGGTTATCCTGGAGATCTACATCATGATAAGGATGTAGAAAACAATCACCATTAGTTAAGAAGAAGTTCAACACCGATGACACTTACTAAGGAAGAATGGCGAGAACGCTATCAGCATGAGAAGCAACAATATCAAGAGATTGAAGATGCTCTATGCCAAGTGGCAACAACTTGGAAGCCACCTATATTGATTGAGGATGAGAAACCTATGCATGCATCAGATTCACTGGATGCATGGAAACATCATGCACGGGACCTTGAGCAAGAACTTGAGTACATGCGCAACATGTGCGACACACATAAAGCCAACAAAGAATGCATAAATCGATTGTTGAAAGAGATGACTGAAGTCACAAAGAAGCATATGAAGGACAGAGATTATGAAAAAAGTGAAAGTAGCAAATCATTAGACACCAATGATAGTGAGTATGGAAGAAGCAAGATAAGACATCAAAGGAAGAAGAAGCAACATGTGAAGACTTCACTACAACGACATCATGACACTACTCCTTCACATGAGTCCAGCGATGAAGACAATGTGGGAAAGGCCATCTTGAAAGCACTCAAGCTTCGTGATAAGAAGAAGTCTGGTAAGATTAATTGCAAAACTGTCTCTTTTCCAAAATATGATGGCAAAAGAGATGGACAAGCTTTACTTGCATGGATTAGTTCTTTCAATCAATACTTTTTGGGAGAACGGTATGAAGAGATCGAGAAGGTAAAACTTGCTGTGAGTCACATGACAAGCAGTGCACAATTATGGTGGAGTGTGGTTGCCAAAAGAACTCATGTTCCAAAGACATGGAAAGCATTCAAAGATAAAATCAAGAAGTGCTTCCTACCTACACAGTTTGAAGAGGATACTTGTAGGCAATTTCAAGGATTGAGGCAGTTCGATAATGAGATTGTGGGCACATACATTGAGAAAGTAGATCTCTCATTAAATTGCAGTTTTGGGTTGTATTTTACACCATTCTGTTATTTAGACTAGTAGCGTGGCCCGTCTAGGATGGGATAGGCAAAGGTGAGTTCCTAGGTCACCTTTAGATAAGGAATAAAAATCTTGGCAATTGTGGCCGCCTTGATGTACAAAGAACATGAGAAAACAGAAAAATAGGCCAACAATAGACCTTGTTCTCTAGGAGCACATTCCTATAAACTTTATGCTACTAGATGGAAAAAGCGCATGGAGAGTAGAGAAGGATGACTCGCGAGAGGAAAGGAGATTGAGTGGTGCAAGGGGGGAGGCAAGAGGGGTAAGAGAGGAGGCAGGGCAAGGAGGTGAGAGGAGAGAAGAAAGGGGGATGAGGAGGGGGGGAGCAAAAGAATAGGGTAATGGCCAAAGCTGCGAGAGCAAACAAAGGAGTAGTAGGGACAGGGGGATGTTTCAATGGGTGGGAGCTATGACGAGCAAGACATGTACGGCAAGGAGTAGAGGTTGCAAGGAGGGGTATCATGTGGTAGTGCAACTTGGCACCGCACAAATATAGAGATGTAGTGTATCTCTATATCCCTTACTTGTGAGGTGCTACGTGGATCTCAGAAAGCAGTACCATCAAGTGCTACCCTTTGACTGCCATCATATTTGGCCCTAACCCTTTCGTCCACATCTTCCAAGGTATGGTTCTCACTAGTGGTGACACCTTCTTATTCAACCTTGATGAAGTGGAGTTGGACAAAAGCTTCAAAGACTTAAATCACAACATTAAGCCCAAACTCATGCCTTTGTGCAACTCCGCTTAGGTCAACCCAAACCACATCCTCTACATTGCTAGATGCTAATTTTGAAGCTAGATGTAGGGATCGCTTGGGAGCCACTCCCCATATTAAAAGGAGGCATTATGTAGGAGATAGACATATAAGTAGAGTCTAGTAACAATGATGAATTATAAGAGACCAAGATTTTAGAAACAAGAAACATTTTATAGGCAAACTAGAAGATATGGGCATTTGGCATGAATGCACTCAATCTCATGACTCGGAATCTCCCTTTAGACACACCACTGGCTCCCACATAGAACGTAGTATGGCAGACTTGCATGCCCTTGCAACACATGAGGAGTATCCAAGTGGCCACCAATAGACTAGACATTCACCCAGGAGACACATGCATCTATCTCCAAGAGCAATGCACCAATATGACCGCTCGTATGACCACATCTCAGGTCCTTCAAAGCTTGTTGGCCTAGGTCAAAGTTTGTCTATTTTGCACCAACACACATTCGTATCTTTGAGTCTCTTGACATACCAAGGTTTGTAATGCTTGAAGCTCCTTTGCTTGATCCTAATGTCAGGGTTATCAACCTTAAATCTCATGAACATCTCCATCTATTTATACAACGAGTTATAAGAGTACATTGAGAACCTATGCAGACTAAAAACCTTACAAATTAAGTTGTAACCTAGCATGGTGGTTTTGACCAACATAAGGGCCTTGACCAGCACAATGTCTTCAACTAGCATAGTAGTTGTTCTTATTTCAAAATAGGAAAGTTTACTCCAAGCTTCAAGTAGCATAGTCATGGTCACTCAACTAGCATAGTAGCGATCATTACTTCAAAATAGGAAAATTACTCCAAACTTCTTTTCATAGCTAATGGACTACTCTTCTTCTTTGTTGGAGCCATATAGATCAAAACATTAGACTATGACCAATGTGATAAAGCTGGAAAGAAGCCACTTTCATGACTTTATGATCTCTCTCTCTCTCTCTCTCTCTCTCCTAACCCTCATGTCATAAGACAAGATATTTAAAACATGTTAGTATCACAACAATACAAAGCAACTATAGATGCGCTTGATAGATGCACAAAATAGCGAGCGCGTCTATAGGCGTTGCTTGAATAGAGAAATTACCAGTGCATCTAATAGCGCATCTAATAACTCGTCTATTTGCACGTGTATTAACACGTCTATTTGTGTGTCTACACTAAGAAAATACGGGCCCGTCTAACATTGCATTTATCAGCGCGTCTATTTGCGCGTGTATTAGCACATCTATCAGCACGTTTACACTGGAAATTAGATGCGTATTTAGATGCAAAATGGAGAATACAGAAAGTGAGATTTTGGTGTACATCATTGATTTCCAAACATTGCCCATGATTACAAAAGCACATAATTTTAACAAAAACATCAATGCTTTTTTGCAAGCCCACATATACAAGAATTAAGTGAGGTGAGGAGAATCAGACAATATGTAAAATATTTTTGCCAATATCAATGATGAGCTACGGTTGAATCTCATCCTCAATGAGATCAACCCTTGCCAAACTATCTACTTCAAAATCCAAACAAGTGTTTAGATCTACAAATACATTCAACCCACTTCTACTTGTGCTACTGATGTACTCATCGAAATCAGCATCACTAATGGTAGGCTCGTCCTCATAGATAATGGCCTCAATATCTGTATCTCCTATCTCATGATCATCCTCCTCTCTCATATCACGGTCATCATCACATCCATGGCCATGATCATCCTCCATACGCTCCATATTAGTAAATGTACTATACATCACTTTGGAATGTGGCATAATAGGTATGACATGCCACCATCTATTATTATCCACCATTGGTTGATAGACAACCTAATTCAAACACAAATACAATCATGTTATTTTCCTTGCATAAAATATTTAAAAGCGAGTATTTTTATATGTGTGCACAATACCTGTTCACATTGTTGTGGTAGTACTAGTGTGTCCTTCCTACTTTGCCAAAACTTTGTGGAGTCAATAGTTACAAAGCCACTTGCATGGCGTTTGATTGTTGCATTAGGGCCTCTTTCCACCATGTCCTTAAACCACTTTACATTAAAAACATACACAAAGAAGCGTCGAAAGCCAAGCTTAATAATATCTTGGATTATGCCACAATAATCATCCATGGCTCCATTGGCTTCCTCAAAGATAGCAATGATGCCGCAATCTTATGTGTTTCTCTTATCATCAATCCGTTGTGTTCGAAAATGCTTGCCCTCACACCATATAGCATTGAACATAGTGCACTACACCAAGAAAAAATCAATTAAATAAGCAATCTAAATTATTGAAAGCTCTTAACTTATGCATAACACTCTATATACCGACCTTGCTCATGCATCCCCTAGCATGCTCCCATTCTTCCATTGTGATATGCATCCCCTCATCTTTCTCTGCTTTCTCCATTTCATCAAGTAGCCAATCCACATGAATATCCTTTGGAAGTGCTCTTAGATACTGAGGGTATGGGAGGGGTATGGCACACGAGATCCGTGGTGTGTACAAAGAGGGACCTTTCTTCTTGTCTTCTTGCCTTTGCATCCTCATATCTTGTCAACCATCTTTTCATCACATCACTATTAAGCATGCAATAGAGGTTGATATTATTATGCAACTCTGTGTCTATTACTTTGTTGCGTCCTTTCCCTTGAGGCACAATAGAGGTCATCCTTAGTTGGCTTGTGAGAATAGAACGTGGAAATGTCTCCTCCACTAAACAAACCACCTCCACTAACATAACTCGAGCATTCTCAAGCGTGGTGGGATCTTTTTTTTTTGAGCTCATATACCTAGAAATGAAAAAGTACACCATATTAGCAATATGAACACCTTGCATGAAGCATTGATACGCATCATATTTTGTATCATGTAAAGTACCTCACAAGCTCGCCCATCTTGTAAATATAATCTTTCACGTCCTTCGATGCACTATGTGAAATGCTAGTAGGTAGTATGAATTGAACTCACGAGGAGGTGGTTGATTAGTTGCTTATAATTATTCACTCAAAAATTTGAAAGGAAAAAGATATTATGCATATAAAATACTTACTTGGAGCATCTTGTGCCAATCATGAGATTTCAAGCCATATAATTGCTCTACACCTCTTTTCTTGCTCTTTGTAAAGGCTCCCTTCAAATACCTCATGCATCCAGTGGGAGTACAAATTGTAGTAATAGCGCGCTTCACTGCTGCCATCTCTAGCTTTGATGACCTCCACAGTGCATGAGGTAAAAAAATATGCCCATTTGGTCTCTCTTGTGGCCGAGCTTCACGCATCCTCCCTGTGGTACGTAGATCCTCCCTTATGCCTACGGAATCTCGTGTCCCATTCAAATGCTCCCAAATGGTAGATGACACATTCTTGAAGATATGCATGGGATCAAGTAGGTGATTGATCTTGGGACCAATATGCTAAACAATAAAGGATGGAGTATCTAAACAAAATAAAGTGTTAGTGGGCAATCTTTATTTCCAGCCAATATAGCACACAATAGTTACAAACCCTTACCGACTCATGCCAAGTGGTGGAGGAGTGGAACCATCCCAAATTCTCATCCAATCTCTGCGGTGAGTGATTGTGGGAGGACTTCATTCCAAGGGGCAACATATCTAAGATGATCAGGTGGGAGAAATCGACGGTGATTCTCATAGATGACCTTATTCAATGCGTTTGCCCATGAGGCAACTAGCGAAGGACCACAAACAAGACATGCATGGTAACCCAATGTAGTGAGACCTGAATAATAGACACAATTAAGAGTTGAAGGTGGGTTAGGGTGCCACATCCTTTGCCTATTCATAATTAGAAGTGCAATGCTTACCTAAACACTCACCATAGCCTAGGAAGTCATGCATCGTCCACATCAAGACTGCTTTGCACTTGAAGTCTCGTGACGAGGGAGGCTTGCTCACATCATGCACCTCGACATATAGACACGCTATTAGACGCGCTTATAGACGTAGTATTAGACACGCTTATAGACGTAGTTTTTAAATATGCTTTTAGCACGTGTAAAGACACGCTATTAGATGTGCTTATAGACACAGTTTTTAAATCTGCTTTTAGCATGCTCGCTTTTCTTTTCTTCACATTACTTATACTTCGTGCAGCTTGCTTGCTTTGCTATTAGCAGATCCATAGTTTCGACACTTAAGAGGAAGGCACCCACACTTACTTCCAAGCTTACAGTTAAGATGAAGGCACCCACACCTCTATCCATACAGTTAAGCTTAAAGGAGAAGAGGGTGAACAAGGAAGAGAAGCAACTTTGAAAAAGGAGAAGAAGCTTCCATACCTTTATCCAAGGTAAGTCTTTTTACAATTGATCTCTTTTGGAAGTTGCTCTCTTTGGATTTGTCCTTTGTCGTATCCAAGAAATGCATAATTTTGGTATCAGTGTTACATTTTTGTGTCGGGCGCATGTCCTTTTCTACTTTTTAGAAAAGTCCGTCTGTCGGAGCGCGTCTATAAACGCATCTCAAAGCGCATCTACAAGTGCGTCTAGACACACATCTAGCTTGTTTGTAGACACAGACAACCGCATCTATAGACACACTGTTATATGCAAAAATAGATGCGCTTCTTAGACACGTCTATAGACATGCTCCGATAGTAATTTTTTCCGACAGTAATCTTTTCTTCCCTTCCCCTTTCTTCTCAGCTCATCAGTAATCATCTTTTTTTCTTTTTTCCAGTTCATCATGTGGCCAGGAAGCTCTTCGGGCTCACCTAATCTCTAGGAGTCTATTTTTAGGGACTTATATAACCTTTTAGGGCACCCTCCTAGTCCTACAGAGTTATACGAGTATATGACGAGTACTCTAAACACCCCCCAGGAGTCGGCACTATAGACTCCAAACCACCCCACACCAACTGAGATTACCCCAGTGGAGTCAGCACAGCCTAGCCGGCTACATAGCCAAGGCCCTTCTCCCATGCCATCTTATGCCCCTTCCCCCATCCAATCTTATGCCGCTTCCCCCATGCCATCTTATGCCCCTTCCCCCATGCCATCAGGAGGTCCTTCTGTCTCGCAGAGCCATTGGCGTACTCTTGTGCAGTCGAGACTCGGTTCTCTAGCTATGAGTGCTCCACGTAGTCCCGTGCAGTCTCTAGCTACGAGTGGCCAGCATACTAGCTGGACACGACATGATAGCAAGCATAGTAGCAAGGAGAGCGGTGGGGGATGCATGGCACAATGCTTTGGGAGGGGTGGTGGTGGGAACAATGATGATTCAGATGATTTAGACGTGCCTTCGGGTGATGGTACGAACTTCTATGACATCACTCAGACAAGAGGCATCTTGATGGATGCATGGGGGAAGGACATCGTGCCTTCATGTGCTCTGTAATTGCTAACAATTACAAAGATTGCTTTATCCACTACAAAGACTAGCCAAAGAGGTTGGCTGATGAGACCCTCGCTGATGTTCGCTCTTGGTATCCTAACCCCCCCAATTGTTAGTTCATAGATAAATGGGCCAAGTCAAAGATTATTACGATACTTGGCAATAAAAGATCTTCACTTAAGAGAAAGGCACTAGCGGAGCTTGCCAAGCTCGAGGGAGGTCAACCACCAAGGGGCTCGCCCCTCACCACTCATAAGCATGAGTGGAAGAAAGCAATGAAGTCAGCGAGGGAGGACCCTAGTCTGCAGCACGTGGAGGCATGAAGGATCCAAATGGAGCAATATGGAAGCGTGCATTTTGGAGCAGGGGGTGTTAAATCATGGGAGGCCCAATTTGTAAGTATCGATCTCAAATTATATTGCTTATGTAGTTTATTAGGAGGTTGTAGCTTTGTACTAACCCCTCCACAAATTGTGTCATCTTGCAGCTTGATATCATGGGTAGATACCCTACTCCTGTCGAGATAGCCTACTAACACCACCATCACAGAGGAGATACATGGAAGCACTTTTATCATGACGGGTTGATTATTGAGGAGCAGTATATCCAGTCTACTGGAGCGGCCCCCGAGGTATTTGAAAGTAATTAAATAATGTCAATATTATAAGTAAAGATTTAATTTTTCATACATTGATATATGTTGTCCCTTGTTTACAGGTCCCTACACAAGAAGATGAGGAAGAAGACGAGGAAGAAAGCGTAGAAGGGAGCGCAGAAGGGAGCGTGGAAGGGAGCGAGGACATGGAGAACATAGATTAGTCATAGAAGTAGTGCTAGTTACTCTTTCTTGTACTTAAAGCCACTAGCTGGCTTTGTGCCTCTTGTATATACACTCCTCTTATTTTTTGTACTTGAAGCCATATGACGTGGCTTAGCTTCGTGCTATATGTACATACAAGCACTTTTTGAGCTTTCAATTTTATTGCATTTTGGAGTTGTAATGTTTTATTTGGAATTGTAATTAAAATGTGGTTGGCTGTAAGAATTGAATTACACAATGTGGAGATGGGATTCTTGTAACTATATAGCATACGCAACATACATAGCATTTTGTAAATTTAAAAAAAAATATTATGTAGTGTGTCTATCAGTGCATCTATATACGCGTCTGTCTATTTGAGAAGCGTCTATTTGTGCATCTATAAGACCGTTTATAAATGCGTCTATACACGCGTTTAATGATGCGTCTGTCTATCTTTTAAATTTTTAACAGAGCATCTATTTATGCGTCTAGATGCGTGTCTATATGCGCGTCTGTCTGCTATATAGACACGCTATTAGATGCAGGTCTCTAGACACGGAAATAGATGTGCAAATAGACGCACCCGTAAGTTTTTTTTTAAGTTCAGTAAACGCATCTGTGTGCACATCTGTGGGTGCTTTGTCTTGTTGTGTATGTGCTCAAGAAATGCTACTATGTCATGATTTTATTCTCTCTCTCTCTCTCTCTCTCTCTCTCTCTCTCTCTCTCTCCTCCCCACCCTCATTTCATAAGACAAGATCTTTTAACTCACATGCTAATATGTGCTCAAGAAATGCTATTATGTTGCTTAGAATGTGACAAAAACAAGTGAGTGCTCAACATGTACTATTGGATTACTCAAAAGGTGACAAATAGAGTGGAAAGTGATGAAAAATGCTAGAAAGTGAGAGTGGAAGAAAGTGACAAAAAGTGCTATTAGATTTCTCAAAACTGATTTAGTTAACAATATGCCACCATTGGTTGGTGATATCACTTGGTGGTGGATAGTGGAGTGCACTTCGTGGGGGTTAAAGGCCACTGTACCTTAACCCTAGCTATGTATAATACTCAAACACATATATATATGGATGACATAGAAGATTAGATTGTTTTGCACCCACCAAAACTTGATGTGGCTCTCTCTTCTAGTTCTCCCTCTCTCATCCTCTTCTATTCCACTTCTATTATTGAGATCTCTCAATTGGTATTAGAGCATGGATGTTCTAGCTGATCCCTAGTTAAAGGCCCTAGGTACCAACACTTGGGAGATGCACGCCCAAGAGGCGATGCTCTCTAACCTAATAAATGGCCTACAGAAAGTGAAAGGGGTGCACAGCTTAGATCAACTAGTACCAAAGAGGGCGACATTAGCTATGTTGGTGTCCCCTGAAACAAAGGAGAAATGGCTTGGGTGCACAATGTCAAAGATGTTGTCAATCAGAAGGACTAGCATGGCTCCAGAGATTGAACGTAGAGTAAAAGCAATGCACGATCATCCTGATCCGAGAAGTCTGTGGGCTTCAATAGAATACAAGAAAAGGAGAGACAGCCTAAGTGCAGAAGTCATTGCTATAGTGACAACATTTGGGCATGAAAATATGAGAGTTTCTCCAAATAGAAAGGACATTTGTAAGAAGCAGATGGGAGCAAGGTGTTTGGGGAGCACATCATACACATGCTAGATACAACGTTGATTAGTGGTGCCTAAACCAGCCCGGCCATGGTTGTTTGTGATTGAGCTTTGGGATAGCTTACTTGTTTCATTTCTTAAACTAGGCTTGGACTAAATGTGATTGTCCTAAACTAGCCTGGTGGTTGGAACATCATGCAACCAGTGGTTCAGCTCAATCGCCAACTGATGTGATTGCCTTGAACCAGCATGGTTAAACAGACATTAGTTTTTGTCCAACCCGATGGCATGGTTGAGCAAAAATTAACAGCAATATATTTCACAATATATTGTTATTTTACTAAACTAGCCCTATAGTTGGAACATCATGCAACCGTGGCTACTTCAGCTCAATCCCCAGTTATGTGATTGTCTTGAACTAGTGTGGTTGAACACACATTAGTTATTGATCAGCCCAATGGTTGAAATTATTGTGAATCTTAGTACTTAAATTCATTAAATTTAATTTCCTACTATTTGGGTCATATACCACTGTTAAATTGTGGAATTAGAAATGAAAAGCAATATATTGTTCTTTTCTAATCGTGAAATTCAAATATGAAAAGCAAGATACTTGTTATTTTCTAATATGTGAAGTTGAGACCGTCAGGCTCAACCATCCCAGTGGTTGAAACTATGACAGTGTCCTAAACCATCCCAGTGGTTGGAATTGTGGTTGTCCTCAACATGTCCTAAACTAGCCCGGTGATTGAAATTGTGACTGTCCTAAACCAACACGATGGTTGAAATTTGTTTTGCTTCATTATATACTGTGTTTTGTATTCTTTTAGTAGTAGCGAAAAGGGGGCTCATTGTTTTGTTGTTCCCACATGTTGGGTCAATAGACGGAGTTGTATCTCAAGTTTGTGGATCAGAATTTGAACATTTCAATTGGGCAGAGGAGCTTTGAGCATTGCAAGCCCTGGTACGTCAGGAAACTCAAAGACAAGAATGTTTGTTGTTGCAAAAGTTCACACATAGACGTTGACCTGGCCTGGCAAGTTATGAATGACTTGAGATCTGGTCATGTTGGAGCATTGCTCCATGGGGATCGATGCCCATGCCTCCCCAATGAATGCACAATCTGTAGGCCACCTGGATCCTCATCACGTGTTGCAAGGGAAGGCAGGTTTTGTAGCCTGAGGTCTCTGTGATTGCAATTGTGACTGTCCTAAACCAACACGATGGTTGAAATTTGTTTTGCTTCATTATATACTGTGTTTTGTATTCTTTTAGTAGTAGCAAAAAGGGGGCTCATTGTTTTGTTGTTCCCACATGTTGGGTCAACAGACGGAGTTGTATCTCAAGTTTGTGGATCAGAATTTGAACATTTCAATTGGGCAGAGGAGCTTTGAGCATTGCAAGCCCTGGTACGTCAGGAAACTCAAAGACAAGAATGTTTGTTGTTGCAAAAGTTCACACATAGACGTTGACCTGGCCTGGCAAGTTATGAATGACTTGAGATCTGGTCATGTTGGAGCATTGCTCCATGGGGATCGATGCCCATGCCTCCCCAATGAATGCACAATCTATAGGCCACCTAGATCCTCATCACGTGTTGCAAGGGAAGGCAGGTTTTGTAGCCTGAGGTCTCTGTGGGAGCTAGTGCTTTGTCCAAAGGGAGATCATGAGTGGCACAGGATTGAATGCATTCGCGGCACATGCAAGCATTGTAGTTTGAAGCTAAAGAAGAAGACATTCAATGTCTGTCCAAATGAAATGAGGGAAGACAACCATGTTGCTCTAAAATAGAGGAGATTTGAAAATGTCAATGTTGAAGGATTCAATAAAAAGAGATGGCTACTATCATATAAGAGCACCCACAACCAAGGGAGCTTGTAGGTCACGTGGTTCAATCCATCCCAAAATATGTGCTTCACAGTTTTATGGCTAGTTGGGAGGATAAGTAGTTTAGAATGTGCCTTGCCAATTTTCCTGATGACACTAAATTGTATCTGTCATAGATTTTGCAAAAAATTATTCTTTTCAAGAACAAGATGAGATACAAAGTGCTCACTGGTACAACAAGCAGATAACAATTCTTGTGCATATCACGTACAGTCATTTTTGCTTGATTCTTCCACGCCTGATGCCAATCTGCTTGCTGACTCATAGGAGTCCATGTTAGTGCAACACACTTACCATTTCTATATTTAAATGATAGGGAACATGACACCATCTTTGTGCAGTATGCTTTTAGTAGCATTGGGAATGGTTGAAAAAGGAAAATCCCCATGCAAAAAATATAAAACAACATTGGGTGTGGTCAGATGGTGCTGCCTCTCAATTTAAATCAACACGTGGAATCTACTTTGTCTCAAGGTTCAAATCCCTGATCAAGTGTAGAAATGATGTGGAATTTCTTTGGGTCTAGCCATGGCAAGGGTGAACATGATGGATGCGGTGTTGTTATTAAGCAATCTCAGTTTAAACACCAATCAGCATGCCCTCAAGAAAAACTCAATGATGCCCATGATGCTATAATTAACATGGCTTATAGCCAACCTCTCTTAAGGCTTTTTTAACTTTTTGTTGAATGTGTGTTTGTGCATTCAACAAAAAGTAAACAAAGCCTTAAGAGTACTATAGTTCGCAGAGTGTTCCATGAAGTAAAAGTGGATGAAGTGCAAAGGAGGAGTTGGCACGATTGCAAGAAAATTAAAGGAGTTCGTGGTTTGCACATCATATGGGGCTTTTCAAACAACCAACTAATTAAAATGTGAAAACTTTCTTGTTTCTGCAGTGTGTGCATCATAAGGGATCATGACAATTGTGAGAACATTGCAACTGTGAAGACATGGGAGCGAGTTCAAGTTTTTCCTCTACGTTCAAATGGAGCTAGTGACAAATAATGGAGAGACAAACGACTCACCATAGTTTGGGGAGAGTTTCGATGACCTCACTGACTATCTAGAAGAGGGGGATAACTTTGCAGTTGTCGAGATTCTGGGGAGAATGAGGAAGATGACCCATACTTTCTGTTGCAATGCACAAAACCTAAGTACAAGGTTGAGGAAACATTTAAGGATAATTGGGGAAGAACCTATGAGAAGTGGGATGTAGTAGTCAGAGCTTTTTGGTACAAAAAAACATCCAAGAGAGGCCACAATTACGAACTGCTACATAAGAGTCCACAAACATGTCTGTACTCTCATCTAGTAAGAGCTATTAAGTTGGAGATGCAACCTGTGCCACAATGAAAGAAGTGTAAGAGTGTCTTCAAATTGGATTGCATGAGCACATTTTGGGGTGTCTTGAAGCAGGGGACGAGGACGACTTAGATAGCACTAAGAAAATTTATGGTGTCATTGCAGGGAAACAATATGCCCACTTGTCGTACAAAGTGGAATTTGTATTGAGACTACTTCTTTATAGTATATCCTAAACAACCATCGATGCTGGTTTTATTAAATTATTTTTGTAAATTCCAAACCATAAAACCCATGCTTTCTTTTAGTATATCCCAACAACCATTGCGTTGGTTTCCCACAACAAATCCACACATCCTACAAATCATTCATCTTGTAATAATAGAAGCAAACCACTGCATTGGTGGTTGTCCATATCGTAGTGCAAACCAACCACCACACTGGCGATAACTTATCCTACACTACTACCATGCTATCCCTACACTAGTGTCGTGCTATCCTAAAATTTGTTGCACTGTTTTATACTAAAATAGTGCCCAAGTTTAGACTATTTATCGTTTCATTAACCATCAGATTTCATCCCATGCTTGCGTTTAGTATATCCCAACAACCACCACACTAGTTTCCCATAATGAATGTATTCATCTTGTAATAATAGAAGCAAACCACCGTGTTGGTGGCTATTCATATTCTAGTAGATCGAACGGCCATGCTCTTGGATCGTTTAATTGCCACACAAGAGGACACTGGATTTTGAGCTGGAATGACTCACCTTGTGCTGGGCTACCTTGTAGCAGAAGCAAGTGATGAATTCCACCTCAAGCTTAAATGGGAGAATCCAGAGACCATGGTGCCAACACAAGAGATTGCTCAAAAGTTTGATAAAGTTTAGTCTGCTGACCCTGCTTCAAAGAAGATGGTTGTCCCTCCACCACCCCCTCAATTCTTGCAACAATAACCTGGGAGGTCCAACTCAGGGGCATACCCCCACCTCCCATCAGAGATGTATCCACCGCCTCCACCTCAAATGTACCATCCTCCCTTAGATGCTTACCCTCAATAAGGTGTATATCCTCACCCTCCGCCTGGAAGATTTCCCCAGCCTTGCCCACGAGCCCCCCTCCTTCCTACTCCCCCGGAGTCAATGACCTTCCCAAGACCCTGGATGATCTTTAGCTTGAGATGGTGGGCATCAAAAATCAAGCCAATCGCCCTCCAAGAGAATGTGCCAATGTTGTGTGCTATGAGTGCTACCAGAAGGGTCATTATCGCATCGAATGTCCCAATATTCCAAGGCTGAATCTTCTAGGTGAATCAAGCACCACGGATTCTGACATAGAGGTCCTTGACCATAGGAAGAGAAGTCGTACCACCTCGAACCCCTCTCCAAACCGTGGACTGGGCCGCCCCAGGAAGAAGGTGTCCTTCTTAGAGCCCTCAAATGCTGAGATGGCAGACCCACCAACAAAGAAGTCTAAAAGATCTCGCAGGAGTAAGTGGTCACCCTCAGATTTTACCCTTGGGTTTACCTATCAGCTCAAGGCAAGAAGACTAAATCCTCAACTAATAGCATTAAGCCCTAAGGTGAGACGTGAGCTGCAGCAAGGGCTCTCAACAAGGAGGAGCAAGAAAAAGGAAAAGGTACGAGAGATTTCTTCTATCTCTGAAGAAGTTGATCGACACCCGCATACAGTAGATGTCATCATAGATAATTGTTGTATCAAAAGTGTGTGTGTTGATGGGGAAGTTTCATGTAATATCATGGTGCCCCGTATCATGAAGAAGTTGAATTTAAAATGCACAAGGCATTCCTCCACTCGAATCAAGGTAGCAGATGGTCGATGACTCGCCACCCTAGGAGTCATTGAGGATTTTCCCATCACTGTCAATGGGTTGACCATCACCGTCAATTTCTATGTAGTGGACATTGAAGATACAAATAGGAGTTACCCAGCCATACTCGAGAGACTGTGGTTGAGAAAGAGTGATGTAGTCAGCTATTGGAAGACAAGACACATGTCTTTTGGTGCTTCAAAGCAGAAGATCCCAGTGCAACCAGGTGCCACTGAACCAGAAGAAGAAGAGGAGCAAGATAGTGATGATCTCTCATCCTTGGTGTTTGAGCCAATGGAAGATTCAGACCGGGGGGGGAGTTCTCAGAGGAAGAAGTTTACATGATGGGGGTGTCTCCAACCCCACCACCCGTGGAAAAGGTAATAGCTAGTCCTCAATAACTTGAATCTATGCTTTCCCCAGACCTCACTCCAAGTGAGAAAGATGAGTTCCTAGAAATGTTCAAAGATTTCCCTGACCTCTTCGCAACTAGCTACCACCACCTTTGCCATGTGACCGCCATAGAAACAAGATAGAGCTGAAGCCTAATGCTAAGCCAGTGGCTCAGAAGTATCGGAGATTAGGGCCCCTATAGACCGACGCTTTGCGCTCATAGTTGTAGAAGCTTGTAGAAGGTGGGTTTATTGTTCCGATTCACAATACTAAACGGGTTTCACCAACAGTAGTTACCCCAAAGAAAAACAACAAGTGGCAGGTCTACATTGATTATAAGAAACTCAATGCGGCCACCCAGAGGGACCATCATCCTCTGCCCTTTCAAGACCTCATTCTAGAGAAGGTAAGTGGTAATGAGATGTATACTTTCTATGATGGTTACTTTGGGTTGTATCAAATCAGAATTGCCGAGGAGGATGTGCTTAAAACCACATTTTCCACACCCTGGGGGATGTTTTCCTTCAAAGTAATGCCATTTTTCCTCACCAATGCTCCTACTACCTTTCAAAGATTTATGCAGATGGTGTTTGATCCTTATTTGGGAGTTTTCTTGGAGGTGTTTTTAGATAATTTTTGTATATTCTCGGCAAGTAAGGAGCATGTCATGAACATTAGGTTGGCCTTCCAAAGGGTCAATGATGCAAATGGCAGCCTCAACCCTAATAAAAGCACCATTGGAGCCACTCAAGCGACGTTACTGGGACATATTGTCTCATCCAAGGGCGTCAAGCCTGACCCTAAGAAGGTAGAAGCTATCCTCAAGCTCTCCTCGCCAACAACCAAATGTCAAGTATGCTCATTTGTCAATCTAGTAGGATACTATCGCCCCTTCATTGATCACTATGTTGCTTTGATGTGACCCTAACTATGTTATTAAAAGATGGGATTGATTTCTCTTGGGATGAGGATTGTAATCATGGGTTTGTACAAATCAAGAGTGCTCTGGCTTCAGAGCCCATTCTATGCAACCCTGATTGGTTAAATACTTTCTATATCAATCATGGGTTTGGTGAGCACACTCTGGTGAGTATTCTTCTCCAGCAAGGGGAGGATCGGTTCATATATCCCATTCGATTTTCTTCTCGACAATTGCTCAAAACTGAACAACGCTACTCTGAGGCTGACAAGCATACCTTATCTTTGGTGTTCCACATTGAGAAATTTAAGGATTATGTGGCTAGGAAGTCCTTCATTATAATCTCTAGCAACAATGGTCTTGCAAAGAAGGTTCTTCAATCACGAAATCCCATGGGCCGGTTGGCCAAATGGTTGGCAGTTCTACAAGAATATGATTTATCTTTCAAAATTATAAAAGGGAGGTGTTCCAACTTGAAGAATGCTTTGATTGATTTAGAGGAGCTCCTTGATGTAACCCTTGTAGTGGCCATAGAAGTTGGGGATCCATGGTATGGTGGTATCTATAGGTTTCTGACCGCTTTCTTCTTTCCTCCGAAAAGTACTAGCTATGAGAGAAAGAAGATCCATAGAGATAGTAGGCGCTACCCTCTCTTTGATGGGGTGTTGTACTGTCAAGTCATGGATGGGGTACTAAGACAGGCCATTGATGTAGATGAAGTACCTAAGGTATTGCAGCATTATCATGATGGATTTTGTGGAGGCCATGCACTATGCCGGTGACTATACAACTAAGAAGATTTTACATGTTGGGTACTATTGGCCGACCTTGTTCAAGGATGTCACTATGTATCACAAAACTTGTGAACCATGCCAATTCTTTTGTAGGAAGGATTTGCGTCTTAGGCAACATCATCCAGTGATGTCCATCCACCCGTTTTAGAAGTGGGGAATAGATTTTGTCGGACCCATACCCGTGACTCCTCACAAAAAGAAGTATCTTTTGGTAGCCACTCAGTATGTCACTAAGTGGGCTGAAGCTATCGCCCTCTCCGGTACAAGTGGTAAGGTAGTTTCAAATTTCATATTTGAATGTATCTGCACAAGGTTTGGAACACCCATGGAAATAGTATCTGACCATGGGAGTCCATTCTTAAATGAAGCAGTAGAGTTGCTCATGGATCGCATGGGTATTGATCATCACACTTCTAGTATCTATTATCTAGCATCCATGGGACAAACAGAGCGGACCAATGGTCTCCTTTGTAAATCCATGGGAAAAATGGCCACAGGGTACAGGAGCCAATGGGATCAGAAGGTCACTGAAGCCATGTGGGCTTACAACATCACTCATAAAGTGTTTACAAGTCACACTCCTTTTGAGTTGGTGTATGGTACTGAGGTAGTTTTACTACTAGAGATAGAGATTCCGGCCTTGAGATTGGCACAAGAACAGAGTATGACAGAAGATGAACATGTAGAGGCTAGGTTGGTATAACTTGAGAAGTTAGTTGACACCCGACGCCTTGCACTACATCAAACAGAGATCCAAAAGAATCGACAAAAGGCCTACTTGGATGCGAAGATTCGCAAGGGATGGGAAAGACACTTTGCTGAGGGGGATGTGCTATGCTGATGTGCTAGGCTTTGACAACATATTAGACCACCAAATGGATAAAAAGTTCCTTCCACTGTGGACTGGTCCATACAAAGTCATCAAGGAACGTAGCAATGGGTCTGTACAAGTTCAAGAGCTACATGAGCCATATGGCAAGAAGGTGATCAACAAGCATTATCTCAAGCCCTTCTTTGTTTGTGATGGTCCCAATCATGGAAATGCTATGCATTCCCTACCTGGTAGGGGGAACTGTAATGGATAAATTTGACCAAGGTAAAAGGCATAAATATGTGTGTGTGCTTGTATGTGTGGCAATAGTATAATAAAATATGGTGTACATAGGGCCCAGGGTTGAGGTGGTAGGGCATGACCATGTGCCACCCTTACACGTAAGAGAACCCATAAGGTGTGTTGTACATAACCCATGGTAGTAATATTATAAAATGTGAAGGTGGCATGGTTCCTCCATGTGCCACCCCTCCACCTAGGCGGTCCACCTGCATTTAGTGAGACATGGCCCAAGGACCATGGGAGAAGTAATATAAAATACGTGGAGATGGATATTATATTGGATTATTCCCTCCATGTAGGATAGGCCCATGTGAGGGGTGTGTAGATAGTCCAAGAATGCAAGTTAAATAATGGGGAAAGTAGGATGAGGTGGCAAGATTCCTTGTGCCAACCCTCCACTTGTCCTCTTAGATGTTTGAACGTATTATAAAATTGAGAAGAGACCAAGGGAGTATCTTAGACTTGGGATATGGGGTTTGATTTATGTGGAAAAATGAGGCAAAGGGTTGTGGCACACAATTGAGAGTGCGTACCCACTTAGCCCACATGGGAGATTCCTCCACACACACCATGCATGTGGGAGGATGCATTTGTTGGGAGAGACCCCCTCTCTTGGCTATAAAAGGAGGGGGCTATTCCTTGATGTGACATGCTCATTCTTGTAAAGCCACCATGCTAGTACCTTCATTTCCCCCGTCCTTCCTTTCAAATAAAGCATGACTCCCTTCTTTTCCCTTGATGTCTCCATCTCTACATTCCACCTCCCATCATGTACATGCTCCTCTTCCCCCTCTCCCTTGCTCTTTGTGCCATGGTCTCTCTCTTCATTCCCACCCCTATTAATCTCTTTTTCCCACCCATGTTAACGCTTCTCCCCTCACATTCCCTCTCCCCCATGGCCCTCGAGCGTCGCCATGCCTAGCATCTAGCCTCATGCCTTGCATGCCCACAAACCTTAAGGTGGTGTCACTTGCTCAAGTACGACACAAAAATGGACCTTAATTCAAACACAAAAATGAGAAGTAGGGTTTCAAACATAATTTTAAAGCTTTGCAAATGAACCTTAGGTTCACACACACAAACATCTTTCAAAGATGTTTTAAGTTTCCAAATGGACATTAGGTCAATTTGCGCTTCATGGATGTTGGTGATCTTTGTCTCTCACGCAAGCGCAAACCTCTGCAAATCAACCCGAGTTCGATTTGATGATTAGTCACATAGTACACACACACACACACACACACACACATTCTTAGCCATCACCCAAACACACACACATGCATCCTAAGACACACCCATATGAACTATAAAATTGACATGGGGTCGATTTGAGAAGTAGGGTGTTGAGCACAATGGTCATGTTTTGCAAATTGACCCTCAGTTGGTTTGGTGACATTCACTCATGCACACACAAACACATTCATTCAAAATAGACCTTGGGTTGATTCTCACATGATGGATTTTACGCAATCACACTCCACGACACCTCCACACACACCAGAAATTGACCTCAGGTCGATTTGAGAAATGAAAGCACAGGGCGTTGAACACAATGGCTAGGCTTTACATTCTAAGATGTATTGCAAATGGAACTTGGGTCAATTTGAGAAGTGCTATTATTCTCATTACCACATCCTTCCCAATTTAAAAATGATCCAAGGTTGATTTGTAATCCCTTGCTATGTTTGTGTCTAGGTCGGAGTGTGGGGGCTGTGTGCCTTTCCGATTGCTCTTCACATCATTGGAAATCGACCTTAGGTAAATTTGAATAAATACAACAAGCCAAAATCCAACCAATGATATTCAGTGTGCACTAGTGTGTCATCTACGAAGATTGCACATTTTCATTTTCAAAATTGACCCAAGTTCGATTTGCAATCTTTAGTCCCATTCTTGTCATCACTATGTATTCTTAGTTTTATATGTGTATGTGTGCATGCACATATGCATGTGTGAAGATCACATGGTCAAGGTTTTGAAATCGACCCAAGGTTGATTTGCAATCTTTGGTTCCATTATTGTCTCCACCACATATTCTTAGTTTTGAATGTGTGCACGTGCTCATGCATATGAGGTGTGCATTGTCATCACCACATCCTTTGAGCTATGAAGTCGACCCATGATCGATTTTGAATCAATGGCATGTGTGGTCTGTCTATGTTGGGGTGTGGGGGTTGTGTGCCTTCCTCATATCTTTTCCATGGATTTGCTGCTGTGATCTTTAGTCCCAATGTTGTCATCATCAGGTATTTTCAGTTTTATATATGTATGTGTGCGTGCACATATGTATGTGTGAAGATCACATGGTCAAAGTTTTGAAATCGACACAAGGTTGATTTGCAATCTTTGGTTCCATTGTTGTCTTCACCACATATTCTCAATTTTGAATGTGTGTGCGCGCTCATGCATATGAGGTGTGCATTGTCATAACCACATCCTTTGAGCTATGAAGTTTACCCAGGATTGATTTCAAATCAATGGCATGTGTGTGTGTCTATGTTGGGGTGTCAGGGTTGTGTGCCTTCCTCAAATCTCTTCCATCATTGCAAACCGACCTTAGGCCACCTCTATTTTGCTTGATCTTCAATCAATTTGATCATGTGGATTTAACCAATGTGTAATCAGAAACCTACAATGGGTTTAATTAAAATAATGGAACTAAACTACGTGCAACCAAAAATTTAAAAAATTGATAATATGTGCACAATCAAACTTAAAAAAAGGGGAAAGATGGAAACCTGAATTCAAAATGTAATGAAAATAAAAACTTTTATGGAATTGATAAAATTTTTACAAGGCGTGAAAATTTAAAAGAGGGGAAAAACCAATATTGGGGGAGAAAATTTATTAGGGTTTCTAGGGAGAAATTTTTTTGGGGTGGTTGTAATTGTAGAGGGCAATGGGTTAAGGGGATTTTAGACCTCTAAAATCAAGTTTTTCCCTTTACCCCTTCCTACCCCCTTGCCCTGGGGCGGGGAAGGGCCGGTTTCGCTTTTCTCCTAGCCTATTCCTTCGTCACGATCTTCCTACGCCATTGTGCCGCTTCGTGCTCCCTCCGTCTCTCTCATGCTCTACCTGCAGCTTCTCCGTCTCTCCCTCTCAAGCTCTCTGCCTCACGCTCTCTCCATCTCTCCCTCTCATGCTCTCTCTGCCTCACGCTCTCTCCTACAGCTTCTCTGTCGCTCTCTATAGCTTCTCTCGCTACAGCTTCTCTAGCCCCCTACAGCCTCACTCTCCCTTTGTCTCTCTCTCACGCCATTGTCGAGCTTCTCTCGCTAGAGAATCTTTTCTCTCTACAGCTTCTCTAGTCCCCTATAGCTTCTCTCGGTCGGAATCTAGGTCAAGCCGCCATCGCAAAACAGAAAAAAACAGGGGAAGCGTCGGCAGTGATACTGGCGACAACCACTATGGAGCTTTTGAGAAACGAGAAGGTGTCCAGCCTGAAACACAACTCCACACAGAGGTAGCCTAAGTCACGAGGGATTGAGGCGGCCATATAAGCTTGTGGATGGGCGATTTCCATAGACAGTAGCTCCTTCAGTTGGCGGATTTGTTCAGTGCAGGCAGGCTCACCGGAATTGAGGCGGGCAGGCAAGCATAGGGATAAGGTATACAACAGACAGAACTGAGGTGGTTGATCACCTGCATCTGGAGACTTTAGTAAGGTGGACTGCGGCCCATCAATCGATGATACATTGTATGCTCGTTGCACGGTTCTGAAAGGGCTCTAAAACAACAAAGAAACTTCACGTTGTTCTACGGTATAGTCCTCAGTTCTTTGGAATTTCGTTTGGGAGCTAAACTCTTAACAGGAATAGAAATCTGAAAGTAGGGAGCCTGCTAGAGCAAGAGCAAGTGAAGCAACTACATAGGCAAACAACCTAACGGAGGGGACAACAGAAATGTGTTTACAAAAGTCGACCGCTCCTAGATCTCCAAACCGAAAGCAAAAAACAGATTGTTGCTACATAAGGTTATACTTTCAAACAATTGTGAAGATAGATTAGAAAGTAAGGATTACCTAAGTTCATCTTTTGCGATCTCTCTTTCTTTTACAATCTTTCCACTCTCTTCTTCATCTCTCCTTGCGCATTGATTAAACATCGATGATTCATATTTTGGAAGTGCAGAACCTACCAACAATGAGAAGGTTTGCAAGCTTACCTCGAAGATAACTTGAAACTAAAGTTTTAGCAGTGTTCTAATGTCCTCCAAGTAAGCTCCGTGTTCCTCTCGAGATGTCAAAGTCACATTTGAAATTCGAACTGTGAAAGTGAAGTTTGAAGTATGAACCTCTCTCTTCCTCATAAATTTGAAATATGGGATATGAAAGAGAAGTTTAAAATTTGAAAGTTAGGTTTGAAATATGAAAATGAAATTTGAAAATAAATATCTGAATTTAAAAAGTATAGGAAAAAAGAGGGAAGAACAGTTTAGATAGTCAAATGAAAGAGAATTGAGAGAGAGAGAGAGAGAGAGAGAGAGAGAGAGAGACCATTAAAAAAGGGAGCCAATATAATTATTTATGCTAATTTTAAGGGACAAAATAAATATACAAGGGAAAATTGATCCAAAAAATAAATTAGGTCTACAAGCAAAGCAAAAGTATTGTTAGGGGAATTTTGAATAAATCTTACGAG
This sequence comes from Dipteris shenzhenensis, assembly GCF_047967505.1. Lineage (NCBI taxonomy): Eukaryota > Viridiplantae > Streptophyta > Polypodiopsida > Gleicheniales > Dipteridaceae > Dipteris > Dipteris shenzhenensis. The sequence continues at coordinate 16,468,678 of NC_141621.1, forward strand.
AGAGAGAGAGAGAGAGAGAGAGAGAGAGAGAGAGAGAGTATAAGAAGAGAGAGAGTAGAGAGGGAGAGAGGGGGGAGAGAGAGAGAGAGAGGGTAAGATGACATCTGGAGTGAGTGTACTTCATTAATTGTATTAAAAAGAAGCTTAAAGGTGGGGTTCATTTAGTGTAATTCATAAGTGGGGGGTTTGGTGACCAATGAGTGCATTTGTAAAGTAAGGACTGTGTGTGTGTGTGTGAGAGAGAGAGAGAGACAGAGAGACAGAGAGACAGAGAGTCCATTAATGTCTATGGGACAGCAAGAAACTCTCTTAAGGACTGTGTGTGTGTGTGTGTGTGTGTGTGTGAGAGAGAGAGAGAGAGAGAGAGAGAGTCCATTAATGTCTGTGGGACAGCACGAAACCCTCTAGTACATCTACTTTAGGGAGGGCACATGGCAGCTCCGAAGGAGTGCAAAAAGCAACCCAAATTATTTAGAGTCCCTACATGATAGTTTGGAAGAGTAAACAACCATACATCAGTTTAAGAATGAGAGTCTTTTGGTTTTGATTTGAACTCTTTGATTAATGCTATGACTTCACGGTAAACTGTCCATTTTCCATCCTTTTGGCAGCCTTGACTTTAGCTAATTCAGTTGCCTCAAGCTTATTTGAGCTTGTGTGTATGTGTGTGTGTGTGTGTGTGTGTGTGAGAGAGAGAGAGAGAGAGAGAGAGAGAGAAAGAGAGAGAGAGAGAGAGAGAGAGAGAGATTTTTAAAAAATACCATTTTTATGGATTTGGGTATTGTCATTTATAGCCTATAGACATGGATTTGAACTCTTTGATTAGTGCTACGACTTCATAGTAAACTGTATCCTTTTGACAGTCGTGACTTATTCAGTTGCCTCAAGCTTATTTGAGGTTGTGCCTATGTGTGTGTGTGTGTGTGTGTGTGTGTGTGTGTGTGTGTGTGTGTGTGTGTGTGAGAGAGAGAGAGAGAGAGAGAGAGAGAGAGATTTTCCAAAAATAACAATTCTATGGATTTGGGTATTGTCATTTATAGCCTATAGACATGGCACAATATGAACCAGATTGCAAAGTTGCTCTACTAAAGGATGGATTGAAGGTAGAAGAAGGGACAATTATTTCAGTTGATCCAAATGGTTCTTGCCACTTTCAATCATTAGGGGATGGGTGATATCAATTTCTATTGATGTTTGCTGTACGACTTTTGATGTTGATCTTCCATACCCTAACATGGGTGCATCCCGTGCTTGGTTGTATTGTGCGATGGCACTCTAATGCCATGAAACCCTAATTAGAGGCAACTTGGGGCAATTGCACACATATACCAAAGGTTGTACTTGAGCAAGTGACACCACCTTCAGGTTTGTGGTCATGCACGTACTAAGGTCTATTTTTGTATCTTAGAATGTGTGTGTGTGTGTGTGTGTGTGAGAGAGAGAGAGAGAGAGAGAGAGAGAGATCAACAGCATCCATGAAGTGTAATGTTTACATCATGTGGGTTAGCATGTTCTAGTGAGTGAGGGACTCCTTCCTCCTAAAAGTTTGACCCAAAGAGAGAGAGAGAGAGAGAGAGAAAGAGAGAGAGAGAGAGAGATCAATAGCATCCATGAAGTGCAATGTTTACATCATGTGTGTTAGCATGTTCTAGTAAGTGGTGAGGGATCCCTCCCCCTTAAAAATTTGACCCGAAGAGAGAGAGAGAGAGAGAGGGAGAGAGAGAGAGAGAGATTTTTTTTAAAAACCATTATATGAATTTGGGTATTGCCATTTATAGACATGGCGCAATTTGAACTAGATTGCAAAATTTCTCTACTAAAGGATGGACTGAAGGTAGTAGAAGGGACAATTATTTCAGTTAATCCAAATGGTTCTTGCCACTTTCAACCGTTAGGGATATCAGTTTCTATTGATGTTTGCTGTACAACTTTTGTTGTTGAGCTTCCATACCTTAACATGGGTGCATCCCATGTCAAAGAGGAAGTGCTTGGTAGCATTGTGCGTTGGCACTCTAATGCCATGCAACCCTTATCAGAGGCAACCTCGGGCAATAGCACACATATACCAAAGGTTGTACTTGAGCAATTGACACCACCTTCAGGTTTGTGGGCATGCATATACTTTCATTATAAAGGATTGGATTATGTATAAATTATTTCTTATCACAATTGGTTAGCTTCAATGGTTGATTTTTTTTACATTTGTCTTGTTTAAGGGCCTATGCAAGGACATGCTTGTAACATGATACTAGAGCAAAGGCATATGCAAAGTAGAGATGACTGGGTGGGAAGAAAAGTATTATTGTGGCCACAACATTTTAGGGGAGGGTCACATACTTCTTGTCCATCCATATGAAGCAATCGATTTTAAAGAGTTAGGGGATGATCACTTGGGGATAGCTACTTCTCAAGTGTTTATACAATATGGTGCTAGTAATCAGTCTATAGAGGATGGTCTTCAGGTGAAGTTGCTAAAATGGCTAATTGAACAACTTACATTGGAGGATGTTAGTAGGTTGTTGCTAAAAGAACCTTTTGAAAATGAGGACAATATTGCACAGTTTTTCCCTTCTACTGAAGACTTACATGGGGCAAACATCAAATGTCTCAAAAAGAAATGATCATATAGGATGATAAATAGGAAAACAAAGGAAAATAATGAAAGTGGAACAAGGTTGGCCTTGAAGAAGACACAACGGGCTATCCAAAGTGTTGCAAGTATTGATTGTTGTAAGGAACATTGTTGTCAAGTTGTTGATCGAGATATGGTTTTGAATGTGCGACAAGATTACTGGGGTCAATGTTTTGCTAATCATGTCAATCACATTTACAACAACCTACAAACATCCAAGAGGATTGAGGGCTTTATAAGCGGATTAACGTTCTTCATAGGAAACATGAATGATTGTTGCAAGGCTTGGTACACAATACAGGGAATTCCAAAGACTAGTTTTTATAGGTATAAGAAAAATATGATTTTGGAGCGCAAAAAGCGATGCATGGAAATAAGGAGATAATACAAAATCTAATGAGGCATGTGGAGGTTGGGAAAGATGTGATTCAACTATTTGTTGAGTGTAATGCAGATAAAATGTCCCATAAAAGTCACACAATGATGAGAGGGCAACGTGAGACACACATCCCATCCATATACAAGCTATTAGATATGCTCAATGCCTCACCCTCCTGGTAACCACTAGATGGATCCTGACTTGCATGTCAGATGAGGTCTATCAATGAGATCGTTGATGGTAGAAAGGTGATTGTGTGGGAGTCCCTTATTCTTGCTAGGGTGTGGGGGCCAGGTTGGCCCCCAGTTGGGGGATCCTAGGGCGTTGGCTCCCCTGGTGGGGGTTCAGAGGTGAGAGCCCTCGAGGTGACGGTATAGGAAATATTTCTTGAATATTCCATGGACGACTAGGTTGACTGGTCGGCTTCACCGACTAGGTTGACTAGTCGGTTCCATCGACTACGCTGATCCCACTACTATCCTCATAGCTATAAAGAGGCAACCTCCCCAGTCCATTGTACTAGATTATATCTTCCAGTAGAGATCTTCCGACTAGTAGCTCTTCACCTAGTATCTATCTAGATCACCATGTAAGCTTCACTGTGGGAGTGCACAAGTGGATGGAGCAATCATCTGTACTACATCAATATTAAACAAAAATTTTGTTCATCTCCAGTTTGTTGTGTACTCTCTATTCTTTTTTCAGTTTCTGTTCTGCTGCGCCATGTAATTTAACACAAGCAAGTGGATATTTGGCGAGAAGTCAACAAAACAATGGAGAGGTTTACGTGCGAGCCTTTGCCAAGGTCAACATTCAGTAGATTATGAAAAACTCTATTTAAACAAGTTAGTCTATCAAAGACAAGTATATTATCCAAGTGAGACATTTGCTCTGAACTTAGAAAGAACGAAGATAGAAAGTGAGAGGGAACGGTTGCTACTAAAGCGACGAGCACATAGTTTGCAAGCAAATGTCTTGCAAAAGCGTATATTATGCATGGAGGTTGTCTGTAGAGTTGGACCCGAAGTAGAATCTTTGCATCATTCATGATAAGATGGATCAAATGAATACTTGCATACCAAGGCTACAACCTATACCAAAATCATTGAATCGTATCATGCAACTTCTTGTAGCCTTAAAAGGGATGCTCACTCATGGACATGGGCAATTGGCATATGGAAACTTCTATTTACAATATTGGAAGAGTGACCCATTAGATTGCCACATGCATGAAGATGGACTTTCAAAAGGAGAACTAAATAAATATGACATTGAGGCAACAACAACTTCTAGGATAACTTCATCCAATAGAGAGTACAAGCAGCTTTCACGAGTACTACTCTTAGAGATAGACAATTGTGGTTTTGAGAATAAAAAAAGATACTTGTTTGCATTCTTGTCCTTGCTGGTTGCACGTGGAATCTTTTAAATGATCCAATTAGGGTTCTTAATGGTGGGACATACACATGACGAGATTGATGCATTGTTTAGTAGATTCTCAGAGAAACTAAGAACGAGTTGTACTTTCATATTTCCTCATCTAATGCAATCCTTCAATGAATGCCAAAATTCTTGTCCATCTCCATTTGTAATTCAAGAGGTTCCTGATTTCAAAACATTTGTAAAGGGGTACTTGTATGAAGGAAAAGAGGCTTTAGTGGGACATTCAAAACCATTACAGTTTCGGTTCTTAATGCCTGATGGGTGATCTAGTGTTTCAATATATGATGCATCCAAAATCAAGTCAATGGAAGCCACTAGAAGGTATTCAATTATGGAAATGTGAAGCAAAAGGTAGATCAATGCTACTATTCAGAATTCCTAGTGATGTTCCTATATGAACATACTTGAATGATAAAAATGTTATAATTTTGGGAATTAAGAAGCACATGGAATATTTGAGATCTCATCTTGCTAACAACATACGAGGTGGATATCACCTGTCATTCAATATTGGGAGACATTGATTTCTTGGATGGAGAAGCCCACTATACAGCATGAGAAACTTAGTCATGACTTTTGGCCAAAGAGCCAAGGAAAAGATATCTTGGTTAATGATGGAGTGGACATAGAAGATGTTGAGACGATGGGTTCGGAAGACCTAGAGGACCATTACTGTGGCCCTGCATGTAATAAGCCAAGAAAATAATTTAAACGAGAGGTGGATGTGAAACAAAATGATTTCATTTTGGTTAGACTGAGTGACAATATCTACCCCATTTGGCTAGGCATTGCATTGTCAAATTTGGACACAAAAAAGGCATCTACAAATTATATGAAGCTATTTGTGCAATATTGGAGTCCTATCCATAGAGGAAGATGTAGTGATGCAATACAATATGCTAATTGCTGGAACAAAGAGTGGCAATATATGGGGGTTGGGGACCATTGGGAGCATGTGGATTCGATAGCATGGAGTTGGAGCACAACAAAAGTTCCAAATAAAAGAAGTAAGGTCAAAATAACACAAAATGCAATCTTGAAAGTGCAAGAGAATCTTCAAATGCTTGAGAACAATAGTGGGAAGGACGGTTTGTGTGTTGATGATTTCTTGGATGATTAGAGAAAGATAAAGTCCCTTTGAGCAAAATATCAATTTGTGCATGGCAAAGATAAATTGTAAAGATAGGATGATCTTCTTTTATCAATGTTAATTGTACTCAGCCATCGCAATCTACTTCTTTGTACTTGGTTGTATTTTAAGAAGCAAGTTATTTATTTAGCCTAATTTTTGTGCTCTTTTTTGTGCTTGATCATTGAAACTCAATTGTGTGTTATGAATGTTAATTAGAATCTATCTTTGTATTCCATGTTTCTATATTCACTCATTCAAACATGGTCTTGTTTTAAAAAGCTTATTTTGAGTAAGAATTGTATTTAGTTAAAAATTACTATTTATTATGTTAATTAATAATAATTAAGTCAATTAATAATAATTGTTCTGAATTATCTTGATTAACGAAATCAATATATAACAAGTTTGTAGTAGTCAACTACATTAATGAAGTTTCTAAGAGATTTAAAAAGCTACAACTCATTGTGGTCAGCACATGGAAATAAATACATGCATGTGCAGTGTTTTCTCATTGAATATACAGCACATCATAAACATGGAAAGCATGCAAAACAAATCGCGACCTTAGCTCATATATTGGCCACAAAATCCTTTAGTCCAATTTGATTGTAAATATTTCACAAATCATGAGAAAACATGCAAGAAGCCACTAACATAAAAACAAAACTTGAGAATTTTGGAACAAAAAAGAGCATATTTTCATTTGAAAACCAAATTGGAGAGTTCCAATTTCATGGGATTTTCTCATTTTTCCTAATACGGTCTTGTTGAAAGAAAAATGAGCAAAGAGCAAAGAGAGAAATTCAATAAGTTTTGTGTCCTTAATAGTCTCGAGATGCAAAGATGGGTGGAGAGATATGAAGAGGTCAAAGCAAAAATAATAAATGAGGGCGAGATTTAGAATCATGCATAGGAGGAGGGTGCCGTATACACTGGACCTTGCTCTTCTCCCCAGACACAAGAAGCTCTCCATAGAGTCGAACATGAAGGAGAGGATATAACTGATCGAGAGTGGGAGATTGCAACCAGATGTTTGTCACATGTGAGTGGTCTAGACAATCACAGATCAATAAAACACTACCGTCCACAAATACAACAGATTTCAAAGCGGGATATATGAATACTTGGATTTTTTCTGTCCATGGATAGCCCTGGTGACTTGTCTGTGGCTCTTGCACAGGTGCAGTAAGGGGGGGGATAATGGGAGTAAGGGGGGGTGATGGTAGTGATGCAGATAAGGATGTGGTGTAGGGATGGAGGAAAGTGTAGATCAAAAGTGCTAGAGGGATGGAGAAAAGTGTAGATAAGAGAAAAGGGCACAGTTTTCAATGCGTCATATCTGTCTTGTCAGTCACATGTACAAGAAACAGTCTTCTAGGTACACGTGCATTTATTTGCTATCATTGCTTGCATAGATTTTGAGACAAAACTGCCACTAAGTAGAATTATCCCTCATTTCGTCCCTATCTCTAGTTTCGGTTGCCTCCAACCTCACCAGCTCACCACCTCCATTAGAGAGTCCAACTACACCTCCAGTGCCCACCTCACTACCTCACCACCTCCATCACAAAGTCCCACTACAGCTCCAGCTCCAACCTCACTACCTCACCACCTCCATCATAAAGTCCCATTGCAGCTCTAGCTCCACCATCTGCTTGTTAGAGTTAGTTCAAATGTCCACCTCTCATGTAACCCACCAATATTCTGTGTACCCAATGTTGTAAGGCCCCCATATGAGGAGAAGCCATGATGGGTATCAGATATTGGGAGGGATCCCCAGTTTAGACACTGAAAGGGGTCTTAGAGTAGACCAGATGGTTATGAGACGGCTTAGGAGCCAAGAGTAGATACCCGTCTGTAAAAAGGGGGGGTTCGGGGGGGCGATAGCCCCCCCGATAGCAGGGGGTCCAGGGGGCGCAGGCCCCCGGTGGGGGTCTGGGGGCAAAGCCCCCAGCGGCAGGGTCCAGGCCCGACGGTATGACCTATGCGCGATCCTTCATCTACCCGCCGGCATGTTTTCTGAAGGGTCGGCTGGTCTTCCAGGCCGACTATCTATTAGGCCGACTGCCTATTACAAGGCCGACCGTCAACCACTTACACTATATAATAGTGGCCACCCCCTATCATCAAATCACCAGTTCTTCACGCTCATAGTCCTCCGTCCAGCATCTGTCTAGATCACCATCGAAGCTCTGTCTGTAGAGCGCACGGGTGGACAGCCAACCATCAGTTGTATCAGCAGTTTGGTATATCAGAATTTTTTGTATTCTCTCCAGCTTTCCATTGTGTGCACTTGCATTTTGTTGTTATCTTCCGCTGCGTACTATTTTCTTACAATATTCATATCAAAATTCTCATCACAGAAGGTTATATTTCCTAATAATCACATCATCACACATTCATATCATAAAATTGTGTGCATGAAATAAATATATAAATATCATGACTAAATGCCACTTAAGTAATAAGTCAGAAATTGGTGTATAATCAACAAAAACTACATCATGATTCATACATTGCAACAAATAAATGTCGACCATAATATTCATGGAGTAAACAACATCATGAGAATATGCTCCTCATGCATATATACAAACACAACATCTTACATGCATCACAACTCTTCTGATGCTTCTAGTGGAGACTCTGGCAACTCTTCTAATGCTTCCAATGGAGGCTATGGCACTCTAGATGTACACTCAATCTCTACTTCTTCTGTAGTATGTAGTGCTTTCGGAGTAGACTCAGTATCCTCTTCCTTAAATGCAAGCGGAGGCTATGGCAACTCTTCTGATGCTTCCAGTGGAGGCTGTGGTGTTGTAGGTGTACACTAAATCTCTACTTCTTCTGTAGTGTGCAGTGCTTTCACAGTAGACTTAGTCTCCTCTTCCTTAGATGCAAGCTCTGATATTGCTTCAGTTGCACGTTTTATTCTAATGGCAGTAATTAGGTCTCGAATGATTTCAGCCCTAAACAATTGTATATTCTCCTCTGAATATTTGAGCTCCAAAGAGACTTCCCATGAGATCTGTGGCTTAAGTGAGAAAATTTCTTTGAAAATCAACATGCAGTTGTAGGCAACTCTCCACCCACAACTATGCCCATCTTCCTGCTCTACCACATAATGCTTTTGGAAGTCTAGCGAGTCTTTGTACTGTCATGTTTCTCTGATAGCAGATACCAACTTCTCAATCGACCTGCTCATCATGACATATTAAAAAAACTTAGTGTGTCTATTACATAAGGTACATAATATAGAAGTAACAACAGATTAATAGAATACTTACGTTTGCACTGAGCCATGAAAGCCTGCAATCAAGTTAACAAACCAACAATAGTTGTCTTCAAGGTCCCAAACCACCAGACTCCAATGTTCCCTACACGAATAATTAAGAACCATTATTATTTAACACAATGTTGCCAGTATAAGATGAAAATAAAGGTTGCCATGATACTTACATCTCGTGATATGCCATAAATAGGACTCACACGCCATGTAAATGTAAAGGCTATAACCATTTACAAACATCGGCTATCGTCTTTCTGCTATCGCTAAGTATAGGAGAAAGGAGGAAATCCAACATATACACACGGTTTCGTACGGCTCTACCAAATCGTGAGATAACTATACTGCACCAACAAATAAATGAATATTAGCTTATTAGATTTAATCAAAATATTGAATTATCAAGCAGAGAAAAAGTTTGTATCAAACCTGAGAATGGCCATCATAATGTTGTTATTGACCTCATTTGAAGCTCTATAGAGGATTGAAATCTCCTCTCCCCCAAATTCAAGATACTGAGTCTATGTTGAATCATAACCCTAACATTAAAAGAGCTTCCCAATTCTTCCAATGAAGCCATGTTTGTAGATTTGAGGTCTTCTATCCCCTTTGACTCTTTGACGGCATTCATTTCACACTCCTCTGAGCCATTATCTATTTGCCTTGTGGGAGGGTCCATAATGTCACCCTTAATGATTGCTCGAATGGTACATGTTATAAATGCATAGAGATGCAAATCCGTATATGTTGACAGTGTGGTGTCATTTTGTATCTCAAAAATTTGACCAAGTACCAAAAAGCAATTGTAGCCCACCCTCCATCCACAATTATAGATGTGGCAATTCTCTTGATGTGATACCTGACATGTTATATACTCTATTTGTTGTGCCAAGTCACATTGCCGCATTACTGTGTCGATAGCACCTACTAACTTTTGAGCTGATATGCACATCAAAACATATAACAATAGTGAATATGTGCATTGCATATCAATCTACATGTCAAGAAGTGACAACAAGTGTAGTCTATACTTACTCTAACATAGTACCATGGACAGATGTCATTGAGTTGGCAAAGAAGCACTTCTTCGCAAAGATGTCCATGACTACCAGACTCCAATGTGAGCTGCATTATCAATAAATAATAATTACTGTATTTGAGACAATTGTAGCAATGCAATAGAAAAAATAGAAAAAACAAGTAGGGTTTGATGCTTACTTCTCATAATATGCTGTAAAAATAACTCGTGCATCATTCATAGGAATGTGCTTCAACCACTTGCAAACATCCTCTATGGTTTCTTATCTATCACTAAGCACTTCCAAAATACAAGGATTGAGCATATATGAAACGCTTTGTATATTTTGAGGAAAATTTGCTATAACATTACTATATTTAAAAAAAAAGTATTAGCTTCTTGGGTTTAATCAAAATAAGCAAAGTATAAAGCCAAGGAAAAGGCTGCATCAAACCTGAGGATGGTTGTAATGACTTTGACATTAACCTCTTTCTTAGGATTCAAGAGGATTGAAATCTCTTCTTCACCAAATTCAAAAAAATGAGCTTGTTGTCGAATTAACAACATAGCAGTGAATGAACTTCCAATTTGCTCCAATAGATTCATATTTTTATGACTCATCTTATTGAGAGAGTAGTCTACATCGTATTCTTCTTCACTTGCTATGTCTTCTACATCCTCCTTCTGCTATAAAAATATAAAAAAGTTATGCGATGTACACATCCCAAATAAAGGCTTAAACAAGCAAATAAGGTTTCATACATGCTTTCATTAGAGTGTCTCTCCTCCGTTTGAGCAAAAATTTAAAAAGTAAGGTTTCATGCATGCTTTCATTACAGTGAGTCTCTCTCCTCTTGGAGGAAAATTTTAAAAAGTTATGAGATTTACACATCCCAAATAAAAATAAAGGTTTAAATAATCATAGAAGTATAAAGATAGCATGCTTTCATTAGACTCAGTCTCTTCTTTTCTTGGAGGAAAATATAAAAAAGTTATGGATTTACACATCCCAATTAAAGGCTTGAACAAGCATACAAGTATAAAGATAAGGTTTTATACATGCTACAATGTAGTCATATTTTTAGGTTGTTTCTCAATGGTAGCAATTAGACGCTGAATACTCTTAGCCCGAAATGCTAGCAAATTGACTTCTGTATATGATTCCATTTTGACTGGTAACTCCAAATCAAAAATCTCTCTAAGAAACAACATGCAATTGTAGGAAACTCTCCACCCATAGCTGTGCCCATCTTTTTGCTCCACTGACAGATGTCTTTTGAATTCTACTTGGTCTTGTTGCTCTGTGGTTGTTCTGACAACAGATACTAGCCGATATGTAGCACTGTCCATCATTACATATTAAATATATTAATATGTCATGATCATAAGATACAAAATAAGAAAGTATCAAAAATATTAAGAGAATAATTACCTTGGGGAGTTGGCATGATAGCCTTCCATTGAGTTCACAAACCACAAACGGTTGAGTTCAAGGTCCCAAACGATCAGACTCCAATGTGAGCTACACGACCAAAATAAAAATGATTATTGTTTTACACAAACTTCCCAAAGAAATAGCAAAAATAAGGTTAGAGTTGATACTTACGCCTCATGATAAGGCATAAAGATGGCTCGCACCCCATCTAAATTCAAAGGGCTTAACCAGGTACAAATATCTTCTATAGTCTTTTGAGGAGAGCTAAGAATAGAAGAAAGGAGAGCATCAAGCATGTAGACACGATGCTGCACTCTGCACTAGGAAGCTGAGAAATAACTACACTGCACCAAGAAATAAACAAACGTTATCTCATATAATTGATTTGCATTCTGCACTAGAAAACTGATATATAACTACACTGTAAATAAATAAACAAATGTTAGCTCATTGAAGTAGCAACAAATAAACAAACGTTACCTGAGAATGGCCAAGATAACATTGTCATTAACCTCTTTTAAAGGATTGGAGAGGATTGAAACCTCCTCTCTACCAAAGCTCAAATACTGAGGTTCTCATTTCAAAACGATCCTAACTTCAAATGAGCTCTCCATTTTATCCAATGCAACTAAATTTGCAGAATGGGTCTCTGTCATAGCTTGTATTCTATGTTTGGGGTCATTCTACTTTTCCATGGTGTCTTTAAAGCCCTTGTGCTCATGGGATTCTTCAATCAAATTTAGAGGTGGTTGCATTGTTGAAGTAGAAGGGAGTGCCTCCATATTGACTTCATCCATTTCTTCTCCCTCTATTGCCTGTAAACAAATATGAGAGATTAGATTCATTATCTTTAAATTTAAATCTTATTTTAAAAATTCTATTTAGTTGAGAAATAGAGAGTTCATACCGCTAAGTATTGTCGTAGTGGCCTTTTTTCATAACCCTATGAGCCATAATTATCAAAGAAGGCATCATCTTGTTTGTCTTCATCCACCAACCTCTCTCTGAATGGGTCATGTAAGTCCATCTTTTCATCATCATCAACTGGGACATTATGATCTTCAAGGTAATCATCCATGTCATCAGTGTCCTTGTGGTCTATCTCTTTTTCATAGCCTGTGGTTAAATCTACTTGAAGCTAAAAATAAGCCATGAAATGCTTATTTTCAATAATATTTGTGGAGTTGCCTTTTCTGAGGAGATCCTCAAATAAATATCCCATCCTACACAAGGTGACCTCCCAACCTGCTGTTGAGATATCAAGCTCCACTCGCGATATGCCAGGGTGACTGTTGTGCATTTATGTCACCGACTTGTTAGCTGGAGATGCGGTTGGTACACCGCCCACGAATAATAGCTGGATGACAGCTATCCTTATCTACACTAGTTCGTGGCTCAGTTAGTATGCCACCTTAGTTAGTTGAGTTTGGTTTGAGACCCACATATAGGGTTCTTCTATTTCTTTGTACTAGAGTTCTTTTAGCTTTCACAACTAAGAAGAGGAAAACTGTTTTTAGCCTCCACCTTTGTGTGTATTCCCCCATTGTGCATCTGAGAAAGCCGCAAGTGAGACTCCTTCCCTCTCTCCCACTATCTTTACATGGTATCAGAGCCTTGTTCGTGGTAAGGAGCTCAAGAAAGCAAGCCAAGTTCGTGGTGTCCTGGTAAGAGGACCAATGTTGTTTTCCTATTTCGAGTTTGGGAGCAAATCTCCGCAGGTAGCACAGCCAGAAGTGCAAGAGTGCACTGTCTCAGATTGGGACGCCCTTCGCGGTGTGGCGAGAGCGCAGTATATGCTACGGGTAAGGGCAAAGCCCTTAGTGATGTTATTTTTTTGATTCGAGGTCCTTTCGGGGCCCGTTTTGGAGATGGAAGTTCTCCGCAGGCACTCAGAAAAAGGCCCTGTTTTTGCTATGCGACCATTGTTCTGCGGGTCGGTGAAAAGTTGCCGCAGAAATTGCATCGTATGCCTTTGTGCAGAGATATTGGGAGTTGTAGATTCATGCTTGTTGCCTGTTGATGCAAAATCGTCACTAGGAAGTGACTGTGTGGTGAAATACCACTTTCGTCAGTTTTGCAGTTCTGCCCGTGTGAGGCAAAAGCTGTGTTTTTTGCAGTGACAGAATATTTTGCAGTGTTCTGTAATGGCATCTGATTCTCTTTCACAGATTGTCACTAAAAAGCTTGACAAGAACAACTTCCAGGCATGGAAGTTTAGAATGACAAACTTCTTGATGGGAAAAGGCTATTGGGAGTTCATTATAGGAAATGAAGAAGAACCTGTTCTTCCTAATGTTCCCAGTCAACAGGAAATGCAGGCATTCAAAGGATGCCATGAGAGAGCCAGGAAATTTATGTACTGGCTATCTATCAGTATTTTGGACTCCATGATTGTGCATATTCAGGATGCAAGTACGCCAAAGGAGGCATGGGATACTTTGGCAAAAATGTACAGCACAAATATGCAAGCCAGGAAAATGCAGCTCAAGCAGGAGCTGCATAATGTGCAGAGAGAAAACATGAGCATCAATGAATACCACATGAAGGTGAAGAAAATTGCGAATGCACTTGCTTCCATTGGGTCGCCAGTGGATGATGACGATTTGGTTTCTGTGACCTTGAATGGTCTAGGAAAGGATTATGCACAATTCCAGACATCCATTGCCGTCCGTGAAAAATTTCCAGATTTTGAGGAGTTGATTGCTCTTCTAATTTCTGAAGAGCAGAGAAATGGGGGTGCATCTTCTTCAGCAGGAACTTCAAAGGAAACTGTCTTCTACTCAAATGCTGGCAGAGGTAGAGGCAGAGGTAGAGGAGGCCGATCTGCAGGCCATGGTAGAAATCAGAATATGCAGCAAACGTAAGAAAACCAGTCCTATGCAGGAGGACGTGGTAGCTCTAGAGGCAGGGGGAGCCAAAGAGGCCGTGGTGGATGGCAGAGAAGCCAAAATGCAAACAGCAATCCTGAATGCTACTATTGTGGCAAAATGGGTCATATGCCTAAGGACTACTATAAAAAGCAGAATGACATTATGACTGGAAAATTGCAGCAAGGCAATTATGCATCTTCTAATAGGAAGGGTGATCACAGAAATGAGCATCTATTTATGGTGCAGCATATGACCAATTCTGTGACAAGTGCAGAAGAACGAAATGATGTGTGGTATGTTGACTCAGGTGCATCAAACCACATGACAGGTCATGCAGAATGGATGCAAGATGCAAGGAAAATGGAAAAACCAGGATTTGTGGAGACTGGTGATGATACTGCACATCCTATTGTGCAGATTGGCAAAATTCCTTTGTCTATGCAGGATGGGAAAAAGAAATACTTGTCTGATGTATTTCATGTCCCGAACATCACCAAGAACCTGGTTTCTATTAGTCAGATGGTTGAGCAGGGGTTGCAGGTCAGATTTAATCCTCATGGATGCTTTGTTGAGGATATGAAAAATAATGGTCGCTTGATAGCAAAAGGAAAGAAGAAGGGCAGGATGTTTACGTTGGATGTGGACATGCCTGAATTGAGTGCAACAATGTTTGCACATGGGACCGGTGTAGTTGCAGATATTGATATCTGGCACAAACGCATTGGTCATGTTAATATACAACGACTTAAATCAATGCAAGCCCAAAATATTGTTGCAGGATTGCCTAAATTCAAGGTTGCAGAAATGCACAAGGTTTGTGAAGCCTGTCAATTTGGGAAACAGGTAAGGAAACCTTTTCCTAGGCATGTTCAAGAGAGTAAAAAGCCATTGGAATTAATCCACTCTGATGTGTGGACTACAAAAGCTACATCTATTGGAGGCTGTCACTATTTTGTCACATTTATTGATGACTTCAGCAGAAAACTGTGGGTGTATTTTATGAAAAAGAAAAGTGAAGTGTTTGGGCACTTCAAAGCTTTCAAAGCTATGGTTGAAAAAGAAACAGGCCTGCAAATAAAATGCCTAAGGTCAGATGGAGGGGGAGAGTACCTCTCAAATGAGTTTGCAAGGTTCTTGCAGGAGCATGGTATAAAGCAGCAATATTCATGCAGTCATACCCCACAGCAAAATGGAATTGCAGAAAGAAAAAACAGGCATATTGGAGAGGTATCTCGGGCTATGCTAAATGAAAAAGATCTACCAGATTATTATTGGGTTGAAGCAGTTGCTATAACAGTCTATATAATGAACAAGACTCCCACTGCAGCAATACATGGCATGACGCCAGAGGAGATGTATACTGGTAGGAAACCAGATATTTCTCATTTGAAGATTTTTGGTTGCATTGCCTATGTCCATGTGCCAGATGAGTTGAGGTCCAAGTGGGATCCAAAAGTTGAGAAGTGTGTCTTTATTGGTTATTCTCTGCAACAGAAAGGGTAAAGATGCTATAACCCTTCTACACGTAAGTTCACAGTGAGCAGAGATGTTGTTTTTGATGAGATGAGCAGCTGGTATAAACCAGTAAATGTGATGATTGATGTAGATGCACAAAATGGTAATGCTGCACAGAATGCACAGCAGCAATCACAAAATATCAGTGGACCTAGAGTGTCCTCTACCAGTGGTTCACATACTTCGCCATGGACAGGCAGATTGAGATCAGGAGAATCCCCTCAAAGCAATGCAGAGAGTGGTACGCAGGTATCACGAAAAGGAAAAGAGAAGGTAGATCAGCCCATGTTTGATGTGAATGCAGGTCACTCTTGTGTGGATGGTGAATCCAGTGGCTCAGAACAGAGCATTGATGATGAGTTGGGTATTCCTTCTGGTGTTACACCTGGAGTAAGGAAGACCAGGGATGTTTTGAGAGCACCTGGAAGTGAGCCTATTTTGCGCAGGTCTACCAGGGTCAGGTATCCTGTGGATAGGCTGAAATATGATGGATTTACAGCCATTCACTATGCCTATATGGTCAAAGCGATACAGGAACCAGAACCCACTTCTTTTGAGCAAGCCATGGGAAATGAAAAATGGGAGAAAACCATGGATGAAGAAATGGATGCCTTGGATGCTAATGCTACATGGGAATTGGTGCCTTTGCTTAAAGACAATAATGCAATTGGCTGTAAGTGGGTTTATAAGATCAAGCACAATGCAGATGGTTCTGTGAATAGATACAAGGCAAGATTAGTTGTCAAGGGGTATGCACAGACATATGGCATTGATTATGAAGAAACTTTCAGCTCGGTTGCAAGGATGGCAACCGTAAGAGTAGCCATTGCTATGGCTGCATCAAAGGGATGGTCTTTACATCAGATGGATGTAAAGAATGCCTTCTTGCATGGTGATTTGCAAGAAGAGGTCTTTATGGAGCAGCCAGCAGGTTATGTTCATGCTATTCATCCTGAGTTTGTTTGCAGGTTGAAGAAAGCCTTGTATGGCTTGAAGCAAGCACCTAGAGCATGATCTGACAAGATAGCACAGTATCTTGTTACTATTGGCTTTCAGATTTCCAAGGCTGATTTCTCACTCTATGTGAGAAAAACAGAGAAAGGGATTATGCTGCTGGTCATTTATGTTGATGATTTGATCATCACAGGTTATAGTGATGAAGATATCCTTCATGTGAAAATGCTATTGAGGCATAAGTTTGAGATGAAGGATTTGGGAGAACTGCGTTATTTCTTGGGCATTGAGGTGATTAGATCACCAAGTGGGATACAGCTCTTGCAGAGGCAGTATGGATTGGACATGCTGTCCAAATATGGGATGACAGGCTGTAAGCCTATTTCAGTTCCTTTGGAGCAGAATGTGAAGCTGAGCGTAGATGCAAGTGAGCTTCTCGAGGACCCTACTATGTATAGACGCATAGTAGGAAGTTTGATTTACATGACTATTACCAGGCCAAATTTGAGCTATGCTGTTGGGTTGGTAAGTCAGTTTATGCAGGCTCCAAGGAAACTACATTTGGATGCGGCTAAACGCATACTCAGGTATGTGAAGTCCACATTGCAGTATGGACTATTTTATGAGGCTGGGGTTCAGACACAGTTGCATGGATACACTGATGCTGATTGGGCTGGTAGTATTTCTGATAGACAATCTACCAGTGGATATGTGTTCTCTTTTGGGAGTGCTGCAGTCACTTGGAGCAGCAAGAAACAGCCTGCAGTTGCCTTGTCGAGCACAGAGGCTGAGTACAGGGGTGCAACAATGGCTGCATGTGAGGTAGCTTGGTTGCATAAGCTACTTTATGATATGCATCAGTCTACAGATGGGCCGGTTGTCCTTTATTGTGACAACATGAGCAGTATACATTTGGCAAAGAACCCAGTCTTTCATGCTAGAACAAAGCACATTGAGGTGCATTATCACTATGTGCGGGAGAAGGTTTTACTAGGTCTTATTGATCTAGTTTATGTCAGCATAGAGGATCAGGTAGCTGACATATTCACGAAAGCATTGGGCGCAGAGAAGCTGCGCAAGTTCAGAGACCTGCTTGGTGTGCAGGATTTGGGATTGAGCTCGAGGGGGAATGTTGAGATATCGAGCTCCACTCGCGATATGCCAGGGTGACTGTTGTGCATTTATGTCACCGACTTGTTAGCTGGAGATGCGGTTGGTACACCGCCCACGAATAATAGCTGGATGACAGCTATCCTTATCTACACTAGTTCGTGGCTCAGTTAGTATGCCACCTTAGTTAGTTGAGTTTGGTTTGAGACCCACATATAGGGTTCTTCTATTTCTTTGTACTAGAGTTCTTTTGGCTTTCACAACTAAGAAGAGGAAAACTGTTTTCAGGCTCCACCTTTGTGTGTATTCCCCCATGGTGCATGTGAGAAAGCCGCAAGTGAGACTCCTTCCCTCTCTCCCACTATCTTCACACCTACCGGTAGCAAATTCTCCATCAAAGACCGTATTAGATAATTCGGGAAAAACCCAATTCCCAGAATGGCAGTTTTGGAAGAAATTGTAGCTCCCCTCAATGAAAAAACATGAGAAATATGTGAAAATAGACTAGATAGCCATTCATGAAGTGTGAAATATCAACTACATTCTCAAATAATAAATAGAATATCAGTGTCTAAACTACGTTATCATCAAAAAAATAATAAACTTTGAAACCCATTTGAGTTAGATTCATCTTGTGAGCCATAGTGATGTTCAAAAACACCTTCATAATTCTAGAATTTCCATTGATATCGAGAATCGCTTTTGTTGTGAGCATTCTCATTTGAAAATCTCCAAAACACCGTTTAAAAAATGTAGAGTGTAATTAATAACCATGAGTATTGCAATGAAAATGCACAGGCTCTTTAACTTAGTAAGATATGTAGTTGATGGAAAATCAAGATATGTAGTTGAGGAGAATGAATGCAAGATATGTAGTTGATGGAAAATCAATGGGCAATGACAAGCATTTGATGTAATTTAGGTGGCAATGACAATCATTTATTGTGCACTTTCAATTTTTGGACTGACTAGCATTATTGTAAAACAATAACTTTACATGTCATGTTGATTACTCATTGCAAAGTAAAAAAGTACACTTTAGGATGGAAACATAACAACTTGTTGATACACCATTGAAATCCCTGAAATAAATCATGATTCCAAAGAAACTCTCAACCACTAGCGGAGAATGGCAGTAGGATAATGGCAAAAGTGCCAATGCACATGTGAGTTTAGGATTCCTTGTGCATGTTTTCAGGTCATGGTATGAGATTGGCACCACTACCATTCTCCACTGGTGGCATTCTCCACAGAGATTGGCACAATTCCATATGATCTCTACACATGGGAGTTTAGGCTTCTCAATGACATTTCTTAGGGCCTAATAAGAGATTGGCACCACTGCCATTCTCCACTTGTATAAATGTTTACCCTACTATTCTAGGAGGGGTATTCCAGTGATCATAGGAGAGTGGTGTCCGATTCCAATCCACATGTGAGTTTGACGATCTCAAAGATTGACACAATTCCATATGATCTCTACACAACGGAGACAGTGATCACTACATAAAAGAATGCACATGTGAGTTTAGGATTCCTTGTGCACCACTTCAATTCTCCACTGGTGGCATTCTATAATGGCAAAACTGCCAATCCACATGAGTTTATGATTCCTTATGCTTGTTTTTAGGTCATGGTATGAGATTGGCACCACTACCATTCTCCACTGTTGGCATTCTCCACAGAGATTAACACAATTCCATATGATCTCTACACAGCGGAGACAGTGACCACTACATAGAAGAATGCACATGTGAGTTTAGGCTTCTCAATGCCATTTCTTAGGGCCTAATAAGAGATTGGCACCACTACCATTCTCTTGTACAAATGTTTACCCTACTATTCTAGGAGGGGTATTCCAATGATCATAGGCAAGGGGTATTCCAATCGACATGTGAGTCTGATGATCTCAGTATCATTATGTAGGTGCCACCATGAGTTTGGCATCACTGCCATTCTCCACTAGTGGTTGTCTAGACAAACTAAACCTATAGATTGACATTCCAAGGCCTAATAAGAGATTGACACAATTCCATATGATCTCTATACAGCGGAGACAATGATCACTACATAGAAGAATGAGCTCAGGGGGGTCACTATGTATAAACCCTCTATATCACGTGCGTTCAAGGCCTATATTTAAAATCCCTTATCTGTAAATTTTTTCATTAATAAAATGTACCCCTTTTCTATACAAATCTGTAAATTTTTTCCAAAACTATTTTAAATAGTCCCTTATGTATATTTGTTTCTGTAAATTTTAGAAATTAAAAATATCCTTCTGTTGAACTCACGTGATAGGGTTACATATGATGAGTGACCCCCCCGAGAGAATGAGCATGTGAGTTTAGACTTGTCAATGCCATTTCTTAGGGCCTAATAAGAGATTGGCACCACTGCCATTCTCCACTTGTACAAATGTTCACCCTACTATTCTAGGAGGGGTATTCCAATGATCATAGGAGAGTGGTGTCTGATTCCAATCCACATGTGAGTTTGATGAACTCAGAGTGACACAATTCCATATGATCTCTACACAGCGGAGACAGTGATCTCTACATAGAAGAATGCACATGTGAGTTTAAGATTCCTTGTGCATGTTTGCAGGAGGTCATGTTATGAGATTGGCACCACTACCATTCTCCACTGGTGGCATTCTCCACAAATATTGACACAATTCCATATGATCTCTACACAGCGGAGACAGTGATCACTACATAGAAGAATGAGCATGTGAGTTTAGGCTTCTCAATGCCATTTCCAATTCCCAATTTGGGAAAAACCCAATTCCTAGAATGGCAGTTTTGGAAGAAATTGTAGCTCCCCTCAATGCAAAAACAGGAGAAATATGTGAAAATAGACTAGATAGCCATTCATGAAGTGTGAAATATCAACTACATTCTCAAATAATAAATAGAATATCAGTGTCTAAACTACGTTATCATCAAAAAAATAATAAACTTTGAAACCCATTTGAGTTAGATTCATCTCGTGAGCCATAGTGATGTTCAAAAACACCTTCATAATAGCGAGTCTCTAGAATTTCCATTGATATTGAGACTCGCTTTTGTTGTAAGCATTCTCATTTGAAAATCTCCAAAACACTGTTTAAAAAATGTAGAGTGTAATTAATAACCATGAGTATTGCAATGAAAACGCACAGGCTCTTTAACTTAGTAAGATATGCAGTTGATGGAAAATCAAGATATGTAGTTGAGGAGAATGAATGCAAGATATGTAGTTGATGGAAAATCAATGGGCAATGACAAGCATTTGATGTAATTTAGGTGGCAATGACAATCATTTATTGTGCACTTTCAATGTTTGGACTGACTAGCATTATTGTAAAATGATAACTTTACATGTCATGTTGATTACTCATTACAAAGTAAAAAAGTACACTTTAGGATGAAAACATAACTTGTTGATACACCATTGAAATCCCTGAAATAAATCATGATTCCAAAGAAACTCTCAATTTCTAGCCCCAAAGAGAATGGCACCGGAAAGAATGGCACGAGAGACACTTCTTCTAAATACATTATGAATGTAGTTATGAACATGTTTGCATATTATTCACACACAACAATTACGCACCAATTTACATAGTTGGCAAGAAAGTAGTAATTCCCATAAGTAATGATTGTATAAAGAAATACAACGTTGTTATTCAAAGCTCATAGTCTGCAAATAGCTCCTCTCTTGCATGTATATCATCTATGGATTCAATACAAATGTGACCATATTCTGCAATATCTATGTTCATCATGGGGTCATACCAAGGTGGAACATCAGGGGAAAATATATAACAAACATTTGGCTTTACATTGGTATTTCTATTGCTGTTAATAAATCCTGCCACATTGCCATATTGAACATCACCAACAATATGCACCATATCCTTCATAGGGACAGCATGGTCCTCTTAGATCGAGTACTTCTTTAGCCTTGGATGAACTCTACATAATTCCTTCCAGTCTCTGTAGGAGTGCTTGTCACCTCCATAATGGAGAATAGTAGTCGCTCTCTTGATGGAGCCATGCACAAACAAGCCCAAGCCAGCTCCTGTAATGGTTGACTCATGCACCTCGAAAGCCACATTTTTTATCTAGAACACTTCGTTGATAGGGACATGTAACTTTGGTGGTCCAAATGGATCTCGTTCTGGTATGTACCTACTCAAGCTTGATTTGAACGTATATCTATCTACATCACAAAAGACAAATTCAATTAGCTACAACAACAGTTATATATATTGAGATAAAATCAAAAAACACTTTGACATATGTACCTTCATGAAAAATACGCATTCTGTAGTCGGGTTATGTAGCCCTTAGTAATGTATTTCTTGATATAGCGACCTTTGTACCCTAGGTCTATAGCCAATTGAGAAACTTGCATAGCATTCATGCTAGAGAGTTGTGGAGCGTTCCTTAAAAGTCTTATTTGGGATGCATTGAGTTTAGGCACCTGGCCATCACCACCATGGGTTGCCCTACCACCTATATCCCTCTCTCTTAGTTGATCTGCAAGAGGAAGATTTCTTGTTTTATATTCCATTCTTGACCATGCATGATTTTCCTCCCTCCATTCATCAATTACTTTCTGGACAAGGTTTAAATCCTTATGCCCCTCCATCACAGGTAATTGTCCATACCGATTTGTCTCAATCATGCTGCGCACATCTTTAGTCTCATCGAGTTGTAGTAAGTACGGCATCAACTCTCTCAGTAGAATATTATCATCCTTGTCTTGTACATCAAACGTTGAAGGAAATATGCAATTTGATGGAGGGCTAATGCAAGCCTTGTATGGGGAGTCATCAACAACGATTGTCCTTCTAGCATCACATCCAAATGCCTTTGAGATTTTTGCTCAGGGTTTGAAGATTGCCTCAACACCAACCTTGTCAGGCCTATTTATCCTCGTCTTATTGTAAGTGTAGCATCCTTGCTGAGACCATATAACAAAGAAAGGGAGGCTCTCATTTGCATAATTTTGCAGCTTTCCTACCATATCAAGTACGTTATGCTCCATTGCAGTTGACTAGATACCTACATTAAATCTATGTAGCAAGATTTTAAGAAATTCTATGCACCCAGGACGAACAACCATATAACTATTTTTGCCATGCATAATAGACGGATGTATTGGAGACTTGAACAGGTAGCGACTTAATAACAGGCCATTCAAGTCTAATATGATTGTTAGTCATGGCATATCCAAAGAAATTGTATGTGGATATAGATCCAAATTCTCCTTGAAGTTGCTGGCTTCGGACTCATCCAAATTGTCAGGTGCTATGATTTCATACATGTTTGCAACAATAATAAGATTATCTAGTTTTGTCCCCAATGTTGAGACAGTACGTTCATCCATGTTCTCTTCTAAAAGTATAGGATTCGTGATATTCCTTGCAATTTTCTCCATTTTTGGGGTTATGTTTTCTTCTATACCTCTTGTATCCATCACGTAATTGATAGTCCCCATTTTGGGTGGTATGTTGTCCTCTACATTTGATGTCTCCACATCCTTCCATGCATCATTGGTCCCTGTGGAAGTTGAGGAATATAGAAATATTTTGATTCTTTAGAGTGTATTCAACAATGTCGAAGCACAAAAGCATATGAAACTAATAAATAACAATAAAGTATGAACATTATCCATCGTCGTTCACTGATTCCATTGTATTTTTGGAGAATGGCAAAAGTGCCAATCTCTCTAAAGGTCAATTGAGAATGCAAATAGTGCAACCTTTCTCTCCGAACTCATAGAGAGAATGGCAATAGTGCCATTCTTCTCTTGGGGTGGTGCTAGTGCCATTTTACATATAAGGTTATGGAGAATGCCACTAGTGCCTTTCTCTATACCCTCATTGGGAGGAGAGAATACTACTAGTGCCTCCCCCCATGTCCCAAAAGAAATGTACAATGCATGATCTGAAAGCATAGATACTGTATTACTTTGGTCCAATAGATTTGTAGAAAGCACCCAAATCAAAACTTTGGTACCATAGTTAATATTATACAATTTTTAATCTCTGTAATGCTTTCAACTAACATAGATTCAAGAAAGGAACATAACAGTATTACCCTTTCTACATAACCACAAAGAGAGAATGGCACTAGTGCCATTCTCCATATGAGGTCGCATAAAATGTTGATAGTACCTCTTACGTATAACCCGACATAGGGAGAATGACACTAGTACCATTCCCCATGTCATTATGTCACACAATTTTATCATACCTAATGTTTAATATCTTTAATATGATGAGAGTATGTGCAATCGAGAAAATCCATAAAAGTCATATTATTTTGAAACTGAATGCACAAGGCATAAATGAGTAGCTAAAGACCTTGCTCCAAATCTTCCAATGTAATCTTTGGGATAGCTTCAAGATCTGCTTCAGTTAAAGGTCACAAGTTTTCAATGTGATGCTCATCCTCTTTAATTCCTTCATCGATAGGTGAATCAGCTCTATGTGTCTTAAGAGGCCTCTCAATGCTAGACCAAATCTTAATATGGGGATTATTTGATGCATGTGCCACACACATAGCCTCGACCTCTGTCGCCTGTTGGGATGTCTTCACCAGCGAGATCACTTTTCTTTTGCTTGACAATGCTTGTAATGCCACACATCCATTAGTAAAGACATCAACAACAACTTCATGTTCCCTACTACAATAGCACCTGATGCACTCCTTGATGATGCCATGCTTCACAACCGCCTCTTTTTCATACTCATCGCCCTCATCAGAATAAAGAATATTGTCCTCAATTATTGTGTATGGCCTTGTGATTTCTAACATGTGCTCAAATCCATCAAACCCATCATGTGAGCTGACAAATGACAAAAAATAGAAGGTCTCAGACAAACCCTTTTGTGCACTATCCGATTCATGGATAACACCCACAAACCTTCTATGCCAAAATCGAGCCTCTATCATTGCTTCCTTGAGATTTACCATCTCTATCATTGTCATAAATGATAGCAATACATACTGTGATGGAGTGGCAACGGTCTCCATCAAGCCACAGAGCAACTTCTTGAAGGCAGCCTTATCCCAACACATGCCTTTGGTAGATCCCTCTGAGGTGTCAAGCACACACAAGCTGATTGGAAGTTGTCCCTTGGAGTGACGTGTTAGAAAGCTCTCCCCCTCCATCTCCATGTTCACTTGAATAATTGTCCAAGGAAAACAAGACTGCGATGTAGACTTGTTACCCTCTATTGAACTAATCACCCAATCAACATAGATTGACGCGGCTTTTGGGAAATCAGGTGTGGACTTGCCAACTTGCAGCTTCTCTTTGACCCATGACTCACATGAACCCTTGAGGCTCTGATAAACAATTGAATCAATTTTGAAGTAAGTTGCAAGGGCATCCCATGTTTGAT
Organism: Dipteris shenzhenensis; assembly: GCF_047967505.1. NCBI lineage: Eukaryota > Viridiplantae > Streptophyta > Polypodiopsida > Gleicheniales > Dipteridaceae > Dipteris > Dipteris shenzhenensis. Next base: position 16,493,854 of record NC_141621.1, read on the forward strand.
GTTGGGGCGAAGGGTGACGTGAGTTGAACTCCTTGATGAACGCTTCTTTCAGGGCTCTATCATGCTTAATCTCCATTGCCCGTTGAGACATTTCAATGGAGTCTTTGTCTTTGCTTGACTTGACCAAGACTATTTCTTTAGACTCAATCTCTGCTTGAAGTGCACGTACATCTTAGTCTTCCAATCCTAGCAGACACCTCATATATGTTATTGTAAGATTTCGACCCTCAAGATCACCCTGCTTCACCAATGTCAAAATCCTAATCCATTGTTCGTAGATGTCATCATCGTATGTGACCATGTGTGTGTCCTTGGTAGCAAAGTTTGCACCCATTGATACGCTTGCAACTCCTACAAAATTCTATATAAAAAAATCAAAATCATCTTAGACATCATCTTAAACATTCTTCTAATCCAAATCATGTAATAGAGATAATAATGACACTAGTGCAATTCTCCCATTACCATGTCAAAAGCATGACTTGGTAACTAGAAGAATGGCACTAGTGCCATTCTCACATCAGGGAATTGACACTACTATCATTTCTTTTACAAAGCCATAAACATTCTTGAAATAAAAAATGCATACAAAACAAAGTTTATTACTCACATCCCAACTTTGTCGATCTTTATGCCCTTTGACAAGGCCTTGGGCTGGTTTCTTTGGTCGTCCGAATGCAATCCACTGTGCCCTTAGGTGTTGTAAGATATCGATATATGGTTGATTTTTCAAAATGGTCTGTGCCTCCATGTTGGCCATTGATGATATCTTACAACTTGTTGACAACAATTCTCGCCTTCCTCCATGTATAGAAACCTTTTCGTTGATTGAAGGCTTCTCCATGTGCTTTAGTTATAAATATCCTTGCAGCATAAATCGAATGCTGCCCTGTGAGAATCCAATAATTATACTCCTTTAACTTTTCCACCTTTATCTCTTCCTTGCACATCGGAGTATTTGTGCCTATGTGGTAAGGCATAAGATATGCACATGTTGCAGGAGGTCGTGCATTCATTGCAAAACTCTTGACCAAGTCACTGACATAGCTGAGGGTCAATGTCTTGTACACATATTGGCTTGATGCTCTAAAGCAATTCATCACTGGGATCAACACCTCAAACTCCAAACCAAATGGGAAGTACTCTACGTACTCCATCAAGCCTGTCATACTTGTGTCCTTCCTTTCCAATTTCTTTTGTAGTGCCTTAAAGTCAACATCTGGCTAGATTTTCTTATACAAGATGATAGTTGCTTCAGATGATTTCTCACCATGTCCTGTTATATGTGTCTCACCACTCCCCGTTGCATCACCTCCACTTCCAGTTCCATCAGTGACTATTCCCGTACCTCCCTGTTTTCCTCCTAAAGTTGTCTCTTTCTCTTTAGCCTCTAGTTTATCCCCAATGCTTGTTTTTCCATCTGACCTTATTTCCTTCTCACCTATTGTTTCCTCCTCACCGGTCTCTCTAGCCTTCTCTTTCAATGTGTTCTGAGACACTTGAGAGCTTGATCCCTCAACATCACTTTTCTTGGTTCTTTTCGAAACTTTTCTACTCTTTTCTATATCCTGCTTTATCCCTTTTGTTACCAAATCAAAGCTTTCTAATATCTGTTGATTGGTATAATTTTCTGGCTCATCAATCCAACCCCTAGATATCATCGTGTCCTCCCCAGTAGCATTCATCCTCGCATGATCAAAACAAGCAGGATCCAATTGATACACATTGCCTCCCAATGTATGAATTTTGAGACAAGGAACGTTGTCTTTCTCGGTATCCTCCATCTCTTTAACTTGTCCAACATCTTCAAAAGTTGTTCCTTGGATGTTCACAAAACAATGCACTTTATGGAGTTTTTGGAGTTCATTATTGTATATATCCAAAAACCATCCTCTTCCAGAACTAACTCCATCATAAACTGACACCTCTCGAACCTTTCTCTTTCCCTTGCTAGCCATTCTTGCAATGTTCTGTTAACAAAAGAACCAAGGACACAATGAAATGTATAATATAAAATCATAACTATAGTAGGAAATATTACAACCACAATGCAACTTCTATTAACAAAATAACCAAGGCGAAGCAACTTATATATTCATTATGAAAAACTACACCAACACAGTAAGCAAATATACACAATATCAAAGTTAAGATGGTTATAATAAAGAATGGTATTCGTGCCATTCTCCAACATAATATGATGTTAGAAGAGTGTCACAAATGCCATTGAACACATGGATTGTGAGTTTGTTTAGAATGCCACAAGTGCCATCCTCCGTGAGAGTTTAAGGATAATGCCACTGGTGCCATCCTCCAAGATGTTAAGGAGAATGGCAGAAGTTTGATTCATCACATGGCACCACTACCATTCTCCACAGGTGGCATTCTACACAGAGATTGACACAATTCCATATGATCTCTACATAGTGGAGATAGTGATCACTACATAGAAGAATGCACATTTGAGTTTAGGATTCCTTATGCATGTTTTCAGGTCATGGTATGAGATTGGTACCACTGCCATTCTCTGTTGAGAGTTCACGCTCAACATCATGTGATCATGTGTGCATAGCACCATCACGTGATCATATGTGCATAGCACTAACCTTATAGAGTGCTATAAAGGAAAGGGTTAGATCCCCTAACCCTAACCCTAAAAGGGTTTGTATATATTCTATTTTTTCAACTAATTCTAGTGTACAGTTAGTCATTTGTGGTGTGCTCTCTAGCTGTGCCCTCTCTCCTCATCTCCACTCTTCTCCTCTCCCCTCTTCATATTTTGTCATGGTATCAGAGCTCCCTTGTCTTCCGCTGAGACATTGAGATTCTTAAGAGTGTGAGATTGAGAGATTGAGAGATTGAGAGGTAGTCTTTCATTCCGTTCACTTCCGTTGAGTGAAGGATTTCCGTTCATTGAAAGAGAGAAATTTCCTTCTCATTGAGAAGAATTTCCGTCTATGGAGAGAGAGATTCTTGAATTCCTTGAGAGATTTCCGTTGAGAATGAAAGTGAGAGCTTAGTGAACACTGAGTTTTTTGAAGCATTCCAAAGGCTTCATTGTTCTTCACTTTGTGAATGAGAGCTTTGCTTCCCTGCAATACGGGCTACTCTAGACAAAGAAAGCCTTTTCTACTTCAACGACGACTAAGAAAGACTGCAAGTTTCTACAAGCATCAACTAAGATAGCGGCTTCTAGGAGAGACAGCAGCAAATGACTGCAACTTCCTCTCCAATGCATAAAAGCTTTCGAAGCCTTGCTCGCCATCAACAGCCTAGCTCTTGCTCGATCGACTACTCCAACTAGTACTTCTAAGGCTCTAAGCCTACGGCTTCCAACACTCGACAATGGCGCAACAATAACGTCTTGCAAGGCTCCTTCAACGGTCGCATGCCACCTTCATTGCAACTCTCACTAAGGCCTCAAAGCCTTTGCGGACTGCGGCAGCCCAGCCTTCATCGCATGCTCCAACGAACTGCATCAGAGAAAGAGTTGCAGGCCTCGATTGCCATCTACGATCTCCAAACGCCAACGACTGCCACTGGCTCCAGCCTTCCACAATAGCTACGGCATCCAGAGCTCAAGGCTCTAGTCGCCATCGCCAAGCGAAAGCCCTTCTTCCCAGCGAGACTCCAGCAAGAGCAGCCCAGCTGCCACCACGAATGTGAAAGCCAAGCTTCTAGCAAGCTCGCAGCGCCAACGAGCCGGCCACTTCAAGCGACCTCGCCGATAGCAGCAGCACCTTCAAGCAAAGCACGGGGGCTTTGCTTGGGCTCCAGCCTTCCGGGTTGTGCCTCACCTGCCTAGCTTCAGCTCCAAAGCGCTCCATCTCCATCGACTTCAAGACGCCACCTCCAAACGGCATCGACGGAAATCCACAGGGAGACGAAATCTCAAAGATTCCGTCAGAATCTTTCAAAGATTCCGGTGCCCAACAGTCAGACACGTGGCAGATAGAATAGAACCAGGGTCTGGTTGCGATGACCTTGGGTTAACTGGCTGACCCACAGTTGGACACGTGGCAACCTTATCCTACCCACGTGCCACATCACCACATTATCTTGACACGTGGCAATCCTTATCTGACACGTCAGTAGTCCCGTGAGACTACCACGTCACATGCCACGTAAGCAGGACACGTCAGCAAGCCACATCATCACCGACTGGCATGTCATCACCGAATGCCATGTCATCAGTGCCACATCACCTATGCCACATCACCTATGCCATGTCATCAGTGCCACGTCTGCATTGCCACATCACCCTGCTGACATCATCTATGCCACCTCAGCAGTCCAGTCAGCACACTGACCCCTGCAGGCACAGTCCCTTGCCAGGCACACTGTGCACACACTGCATGTGCACACTCCTGCCACCTCAGCACAGAGCTTCACTAGCACACCTCTTGCTAAGCACAGTGCCACATCATCACTGCATGTGACTCACAGTGACACATCATCATTGAGCACCATTTGCACTCCTTTTGCCTCTCCACCTAGATCAAGTCATATCTCTTGATCCAGGAAGAATTTGAGGGTACTCCAAAAAGGAAAGTCGCTTGATTTTTTGTGCTCTATGCGCTCGTTACATCACGCGCACATTTCGGCGCAAGTTACACTCACATTTGAGCCTCGCCGCCAAAACCACTTCCTTCACACACATTTGCCTCTACATCGACGCATCTGACCCAGCACTTAAAAAGAACAAAAGAAAAGGAATTATTTACTGCTCTTTCATCGATCGATGGTTGGTTTAGATCTAGATCAGAGTAGACTAGATCGCCATAGAGGGGACGCTTTGAATTCCCCAAGTTGCCAATCTAAGCCATGCCCGAAATTCTTGACTAGTACCTACTCGGAGTCAGTCCATATGCTCACATCCGATTTCACATCATTACATTACCTGAAACCTTATGTTCATCAGTTCAATGAGCAGACTTCAGAGTTCAGAGGCATTGCAGATTGATTCAGTGGGCAGATAGCACTTGATTTCACACACACATGCCACCATTGTAAAGCCTATTTGGCTATCTCACGGCATCGTGCACATCATTTTTCAGCCTTGTAAAGCCTCTTGGCTATTCCCGGCATCATTGCCACAAGCCTTGTAACACAGGTCAGATCTTATTTACTGCAGTTCTATCTTCACCGACGGTACAGAGATTTCACTTGGCATCTTCAGTGTATTTGCAGTTGATTCATACAGAGTTTTCCAGGACACTTTTTGAGTACATTGTTTGCACCATGTCGACTAGCAACCTCAATGTGGAGGCATCTGCTAAGTTAGACAACTCCAATTACGATACATGGAAATACCGAATGGAGACCCTTCTTGTGCTTCAGGACAAATGGGAGTATGTCGATGGATCCATACCTAGACCATTGGCCGATCCAGCCACCAGTAGCTCTACTCCATCTGTTGTCACAGCACCAGCAATGGGATCTACATCTACACAAACAATTTCCACACCAGTAGCAGATCCTGCCATTGCCCGAGCTCAAGCAGAATGGGATAAGAAAGACAAGTATGCCTATCACCTGATCCAGCAGAATGTGCAAGATGTCATGCTAGGACAGCTCAACACAGTTAAGACATCAAAAGAAGCATGGGATATGTTCGCAGCTCTCTACGAGTCCAAGAACACATCCAAGATTCTCACCCTGAGAAACCAGATCAACCAGAGTTTCCGCAACAGCAGTGAAACCGGTCATGCTTATGTACTCCGCATCAAATACTACAACAATCAACTTGTAGCAGCAGGAGAGACTATGAATCCCGCAGAAATGGTTCAAGTAATCCTGAATGGACTAGGAGAAGGATATGAGAATCTAGTCCAGAGTATTGCCATCCAACGGCAAATTCCAACACTGGAAGAACTTCAGTCAGTTCTACTTGGTGAAGAACTCAGGACTCAGGCCATTCAAGCACGTAAAGGTCATTCTAATGATCAGGCATTCACAGCTTCAGACAGAAGCAGAGGCAAAGGTAGAAACAGAGGTAGATCATATCAAAAAAGTGGTCATCATCAACAAAATCAAAGTCAGAATCAGCATCAGCATCAGCAGCATCCTCAGCAACATCAGAATCAGCAAAGAGGAAATCATTCCAACCGAGGAAGATTCCAAGGACGAGGGAATGCATCCACCAATGTGTCAAACATTCAATGCAACTACTGTCACGAGTTTGGACACTATGAAAGAGATTGCCGCAAGAAGCAGTATGACCAAGGCGGTCAATCCACCAGCAGTAATCGAGGGAATTCCCGAGGAAGAGGAAATCATCGTGGTGGACATTCTAGTCACAGTCATTTTGCAAATGAACATGGCAATATGTTTCTTGCAAGTGAAGAATTGCATCAGATTGATACAATGAACCTAGACACTGATTTCAATCCCAAAGAGGATTTCAGCTATCAAGTCGACCAAGTGGAACAGGATCCTTGGTACATCGACAGCGGTGCATCATCTCATATGACAAATTATCAGGAATGGTTCACAGAAATGAAGCCATTAGAAGGTCAAAAGAATGTCATCTACACAGCAGACAATCCACCGAATCCGGTTCAAGGGACAGGTGTTATCCCTATGAACAATTTCACTGGTACAAAAGGATTAGTCAAAGATGTGCTCTATGTTCCGAAGCTCAGCAAGAACCTTTTATCAGTAGGTCAAATGACGGAACACAACTACAAAGTCATCTTCGACGGTGATGAATGCACTATCAGAGACAAATCCAAAAGAGGTCAGCTAGTAGCAAAAGGTGTCAAGGAAGGACGCTTATACAGGATGCTAGCTACAGTACCAGATAAGCATGCCATGTCAGCTCAAATGCAATAGATGCCACTATCCGCAAAATGGCACAAGAGATATGGTCATGTCAACTTCAAGTACTTGTTAGATCTCCGGAATCAAAATATGGCAATTGGGATTCTGAAGCTACAGTTTCTTGGAAAGGTTTGTGAAGCATGCTGCTTCGGCAAACAAAAGCGAACCAACTTTGTTAGAAGTACCTCTCGTGCACGAGGTATTCTTGATTTGATTCATACAGATGTATGGGGTTATGCCCAGACCCGCAGCATCAATGGTTCACTTTATTACTTGACCTTCATCGACGACTACAGTAGATATTGTTGGGTCTACTTTCTGAAAGAGAAATCTGAAGTGTTTGCCAGATTTCAAGAATTCAAAGCCATGGTAGAAAACCAGACAGGCAGAAAGATCAAGGTCATGAGATCAGACAGAGGAGGTGAATACATGTCTTCAGCCTTCATGAACTTTTGCAAAAATCACGGCATTCGAAGACAATTCACATGTGCAGATACTCCTCAGCAAAATGCAATAGCTGAAAGGAAGAATGGGACTTTAGCAGACAGTGCTAGAGCAATGCTTAGTGAAAAGCATCTTCCGAATCAATATTGGGCAGAAGCAATAGCTACAGCTAACTACTTGCTTAATCGGCTTCCTACCGAACCGATACAAGGTATGACTCCTTATGAAGCATTCACTGGACACAAGCCACGCATTGGGCATCTCCGCATATTTGGTTGCATAGCATATGCCCACATACATGATGATCATCTCAGGAAATTGGATGCGAAGTCATGCAAATGCATCATGGTTGGCTACAATGAAGAAAGCAAAGCATACAAATTGTATGATCCCATCAACCGCAACGTCATTATCTCCAGAGATGTAATCTTCGATGAGGAATCAGAATGGAAAACCTCACCTACACAGGAGATAGAAGCATCGACTTCACAGTCATCTACAGAACAGGTTGATGAAGAAGAGCAAGAATTGCCAGCAACACCCCAAGCAGTGCCACAGCAGCTCAGACGGTCTACTAGGGAAAGCAGACCACCAGCCAGATTGACATATGCTCAGAAAGGCAAAGCAATTCAGGTGGAAAGAAGGCCATAGCCAACAAATGGGTATACAAAGTGAAGTACAATCCAGATGGCAGTATTCAGAGATACAAAGCCGGATTAGTTGCAAAAGGATTTGCACAACAATATGGCCAAGATTATGATGAGACTTATGCTCCAGTAGCAAAGATGGATTCCATACGGTTCTTGATATCACTAGCGACACTCAGTAAATGGAAAGGTATCAGCTCGATGTCAAGAATGCATTTCTCAATGGTTATCTAGACGAGGAAGTCTACATGCAACAACCAGCCGGTTATGTTGAACCAGGAAAGGAGAACAAGGTTTGCCATCTCAAGAAAAGTCTCTATGGCTTCAAGCAAGCACCTAGAAGTTGGTACAGCAGAATTGACAAGTATTTTGCTGATCTGGGATACATGAAGTCCAATGTAGATCATACTCTCTACTACAAAGTTCAAGGGGAAGATATTACTATTGCACTTTTGTACGTAGATGATCTGATTGTGACAGGAAGCAAGGATAGCTTCATCAGAGAATTAAAACAAGACTTATCTGCAGAGTTCGACATGAAAGATCTTGGACTTATGCACTATTGTCTTGGAATTGAGTTCTGGAGAGATTCAGATAGCACATTCATGAGTCAACTCAAGTATGTTGACAGTCTCCTGAAGAAGTTTCATATGGCAGATTGCAAGATTGCAACCACTCCCATGGAACAGAGTTTGAAACTTACTAAAGATTTAGAAAAGCCTACAGTCAATGACAGATACTACAGGCAACTCATTGGATCTCTTATATATCTGACAATCACACGGCCAGATATTTGTTATGCAGTAAGCTCACTAGCACAGTTTATGGCAAATCCAAAACAGTCTCACTGGAATGCAGCCAAAAGAGTCTTGCGATACATCAGAGGTACAAGACAGTTTGGGATAGAATACAGAGGAAGTCATCCACGGTTGCATGGATACTGTGATAGTGACTATGCTGGAGATCATGAGACCAGGAGATCGACACAGGGATATGCATTTTTCCTTGGTCAAGGTGCTATATCATGGTTGTCAAACAAACAGCCAACTGTTTCTTTGTCTTCAACTGAAGCAGAATATAGAGCACTCACTACAGGTGCATGTGAAGCTATATGGCTCAGAAGACTATTGTCAGAAATAGATTACTTTGATGAGTCAAAGCCAACAACAATATACTGTGATAATCAATCGGCTCAAGCATTGGCCAAAAATCCAGTATATCACTCCAGGACAAAGCACATTGATGTCAAAGAGCACTTCATCAGAGAAAGAGTGTTACTTGGTGACATCACACTGCAGCATTGTGATAGCACAGAAAATGTTGCAGACATCTTTACCAAACCACTCGGTAAAGAGCTATTCGAGAAACACCGACTAGCTCTTGGTTTGATTCAGAGGAAGGACATTTCCATTAAAGGGGTGTGATGGAATGTAATGCTCAGTCCTTCTTCGATTCCCCAGAATCATCATCTTGAGGGAAGGCCTACTTCATGATGTTGATCTTGAGGGAAGGTGTTGAGAGTTCACGCTCAACATCATGTGATCATGTGTGCATAGCACCATCACGTGATCATATGTGCATAGCACTAACCTTATAGAGTGCTATAAAGGAAAGGGTTAGATCCCCTAACCCTAACCCTAAAAGGGTTTGTATATATTCTATTTTTTCAACTAATTCTAGTGTACAGTTAGTCATTTGTGGTGTGCTCTCTAGCTGTGCCCTCTCTCCTCATCTCCACTCTTCTCCTCTCCCCTCTTCATATTTTGTCATTCTCCACCGGTGGCATTCTCCACATACATTGACACAATTCCATATGACCTCTACACAGCGGAGACAGTGAACACTACATAGAAGAATGCACATGTGAGTTTAGCATTCCTTGTGCATCTTTTCAAGTCATGGTATGAGATTGGCACCACTGCCATTCTCCACTGGTGGCATTCTCCACAGAGATTGACACAGGCTTCTCAATACCATTTCTTAGGGCCTAATAAGAGATTGGCTCCACTGCCATTCTCCACTTGTACAGATGTTTACCCTACTATTCTAGGAGGGGTATTCCAATGATCATAGGAGAGTGGTGTCCGATTCCAATCCACATAAGAGTTTGATGATCTCAGTGTCATTATGTAGTTGCCAGCATGAGATTGGCATCACTGCCATTCTCCGCTAGTGGTAGTCTAGACAAACTGAACCTATAGATTGACATTCCACTAATTTTATTGGCTGCAGTGAGTCTGATGATCTCAAAGATTGACACAATTCCATATGATCTCTACACACCGGAGACAATGATCACTACATAAAAGAATCCACATGTGAGTTTATGATTCCTTGTGCATGTTTTCAGGTCATGGTATGAGATTGGCACCACTACCATTCTCCACTGTTGGCATTCTTCACAAAGATTAACACAATTCCATATGATCTCTACACAGTGGAGACAGTGACCACTACATAGAAGAATGCACATGTGAGTATAGGATTCCTTGTGCATGTTTTCAGGTCATGGTATGAGATTAGCACCACTGCCATTCTCCACTGGTGGCATTCTCCACAGATATTGACACAATTCCATCTGATCTCTACACAGCGGAGACAGTGATCACTACATAGAAGAATGCACATGTATCTTCAGACTTCTCAATGCCATTTCTTAGGGCCTAATAAGAGATTGGCACCACTGCCATTCTCCACTTGTACAAATGTTTACCCTCACTACAAGGCATAGGCCATTTTCCGACGGAAATACCGACGCTTTTTACATTAAAAATTTTTTTTTTCACGGGCGCAAAGGTTGCTATAAAAGTCGTTAAAATCGTCGGAAAAGGAGCGTCGCTATAAACCGTCGCTATATAGCGACGCTGTTAATCGTCGCTATATAACGACGATGTAAACGTCGCTATATAGCGACGATAAAAACGTCGCTATATAGCGACTCTATTAATCGTCGCTATATAGCGACACTGGTAAACGTCGCTATATAGCGACGATTAACAGAAGGTAAAAAAAATGGTTAGTGGGGCTAAACAGGGCCAAAAGGAAGCCCTGTTTAGCCCCACTAACCTTTTTTTTTTTTTTGTAATTACAAAAGAAAGTTTTTTATAACAAAATTTCTCTTGCTTGCAGGGTGATACAAAATTGTTCTTGTGAACGATGAGGAAGAAATGCATATACATATACAACTGTGTTTGAAACAAAATTACCCTGTGAAAGGGCGATACAAAATGGCTCTAACGAGCGGATATGAAAAATGCTACTACCACTACTAATCCGAATCCGAATCCGAATCGTCTTGTTGGGCTGTTCCCTGGTCCTCGGCACCTACATCTTCTCCCTCGTCCCCGACACCTGCGTCTTCTCCTTCGTCATCGGCACCTGCGTCCGATCCTTGCCCCTGTTGATCGCTCGTCTCTGATGATGGGACGCTTGAGCTTTGACCCTGAGACTGAACCAAATAAATCGAAAATTAGATTGGAACTTAAATTAAAAAGTGAGATTACAAGCAGGAGTAAACTTATACCGTGCGAGCAGCCACCTCAGCCCAATCGACTGTCGCTCCCATTGCCTCTTGCTCAATGAACCACGGCTTGGTTCCTATCTGAAATGCGCGCCGCGTCTCTGCATCCGTAGGAAGACGACCCATCGCAGCTTGCTGTGGATCCAATTTACGAGAGTTAGAGTTAGCTAAAGTGCATGTAATATGTAAGTAAAACAAATAGAACAATACATTAAATGGAAAGAAGTAAACTTACCACGGTTGCCTCGAACGCATACCATCCACCTGCACCAAAGTGCGAAGTACCTACGACATCCAGCCGTCTCTTCGCAGCCCTCCTCTGACCCTCGAACATTTCAGGATGGTCCCTATTCTGCTTCTTCAAGAACTTCCAATCAGCTTTGTCTGCCCAGCTGGGTTTAGACAACCCCTTTGTAATGGAAGTACGCATGGTTGATCTGCGATGCTTTAGGACCAAACCCATGCGCTCGAGCATATAACTGTTATTAAACTCCACATTTGGCGGATTAGGAAATCTGAGTTTTAACTCATCGATCACCGCCTGCTTCTTTTGGCCATCTTGATACCGCCAATCGATATTTATGCCGCTCTTAAAGTGATGACTCATCAACCGCCTCATGGCGGCCATCACTGCTTTGCCCTTTTTGTCTTCTATTATCTCTTCGGCAGATGTGATTTGATAGGAGAGATCCCCTGATGAGTAAGGGGGACTGACGGTAGCAGAGTCTGAAGGAGTGGAAGCTGCGTGACCGCTTCCGGATCGAGGAGTAGCTGTGGGAGTAGGAGAGGGAAAGGGACCTGACTGATACTGTGTCTCCGGACCAAGTGGAGACCTAAAGGAGCGTGAGTGTGCTGACTCGTCTACATCTCCTGAGTCAGCACAACATGAGCCGCCCATCCTACTCTTCCTTCCCTTGCGGGAAGCATGCGCAGGTGATGATCCCGCGGTCGAAGGGGCGCGAGGGGATGGCTGGGCTGTACATCCACCCGTCGGTGTAGGGGAAGGAATTGCGGAGGTCCTCTGAGAGAGCAAAGAGAAGAATCTCGCTGCCTCCTCATCGCTCATCTGCGCTACAAACTCGTCGGGAGTCCCAACAAATCCATGCGCGGCTAGCAAAGGAGTCCCCTGAGGGGTAGTGGCAGTGCTACGTGGAAGAGGGGTCGGACCAGGGGTAGTCACAGTGCTAGGACCGAGAGGAGTCGGACCAGGGGTAGTCCTCGGGGTAGTCGCCTGAGAGGAATCAAAGTCCTTTGGAGCATATAGATCATGAGCTCTCCTCCTGCGAGGCTGTCCGTACTCGTCGGATGAGCGACGTGATCCCATGTCTAACATAGACACAAACACGAAAACAGAAAACAAATAAACAAACATGAGCATTCTCATAGGCATAGGCATAGGCAAGAAGAAAGAAGAGGGAAAGGAAAGAAGAGGGAAAGGAAAGAGGGAAAGAAGAGGGAAAGATAAGAGGGAAAGAAGATGTAAAGGAAAGAAAAGAATGAGAACGAGGAAATAGAGAATGAGAGAAAGGGAAAGAGATGAGGGAAAATAGAGAATGAGAGAAGGGGGAAATGAGAGAAGGGGGAAATAGAGTGGGAAATAGAGAATGAGCTTATGCAAAAATAGAGAATGAGCTTATGCTTCTCTCATTCTCTATTTCCGCATAAGCTCACGCATGTGCATGAGCTTATGCGGAAACTTAAGCATAAGCTCATGCACATGCATGAGCATAAGCATGAGAAGGATGAGTTTCCGCATGCTTATGCTCATGCGGAAAAAGAGAAGGAGCTTATGCAGAAAAAGAGAAGGAGAGAAGCATCTCTCATTCTCTATTTCCGCATAAGCTCCTTCTCTTTTTCCGCATGAGCTTATGCTTATGCTCATGGGTGAGCATGAGCTTATGCTCATGTTTCCGCATATGCGAAAATAGAGGAGGAGAGAAGCATAAGCTTCTCTCATTCTCTATTTCCGCATATGCTCACGCAAAAGAGAAAGAGAAAGAGCTTATGCGGAAAGAGAGAAAGAGCTTATGCGGAAAAAGAGAATGAGATCCGCATATGCTTCTCTCATTCTCTATTTCCGCATAAGCTCCTGCGGAAACTTCCGCATAAGCTCATGCTCATGAATAAGCATAAGCTCATGCTTATGCTCATGCGGAAATAGAGAAGGAGCTTATGCGGAATGAGAGAAGGAGCTTGTCATGAGCTTATGCGGAATAAGAGAAGGAGCTCATGCGGAAACTTGCGGAAAATTGCATGCGGAATAAGAGAAGGAGCTTATGCGAAAAAAGAGAATGAGAGAAGCATAAGCATAAGCATGAATGAGCATAAGCATGAGCTTATGCTTATGCTTATGCATAAGCATAAGCATAAGCTCATGCATAAGCTCATGCTTATGCTCATGCGGAAACTTGCGAAGGAGCTTATGCGGAATGAGAGAAGGAGCTTATGCGCAAAAAGAGAAGGAGCTTATGCGGAAAAAGAGAAGGAGCACTTGCGGAAACTTGCGCATAAGCTCTTGCGGAAACTTGCGCATAAGCTCATGACAAGCTCCTTCTCTCATTCCGCATAAGCTCCTTCTCTATTTCCGCATGAGCATAAGCATGAGCTTATGCTTATGCTTATGCATAAGCATAAGCATAAGCTCATGCTTATGCTCATGCGGAAATAGAGAAGGAGCTTATGCGGAATGAGAGAAGGAGCTTATGCGAATGAGAGAAGGAGCTTATGCGGAATGAGAGAAGGAGCTTATGCGGATGTTTTTTCTCGAGCGGTTTATGAAAACTTTAAAGGGGTTTGTAAGACAAAGAGCAAGACCAGAAGCAAGCATGGCAGAGGGATGGCTTGTGCAAGAGTCATTAGTATATATCACAGAGTTTCTTGCATCCACGGATCCTGATATGCCGCAAGCTTGGCACAACAAGGATGATGATCGCATCATTGGCGAGGTCCCCCAAGGAAAAGGGATTGAAAGAAAGATGAGCGAAGAGCAAATGGAGAAATTCAATAAGTTTTGTATCCTCAATAGCCCTGAGATGCAGAAGTGGATTGAGAGATATGAAGTGGCCAAAGCAGAAAGAATAAATGCAAGGACGAGATTCAGAGTAATGTACAGGCGATCACAACCATATCCACGAGATCTGGCTCTTCTCCCTACTCACATGTCACTTGATTGGCTACAACTAGCTATACGTAAAGCCGAACGTGATGGAGAGACAATAAACGAGCGCGAGCGGGAGTTATCATCTGGATGTATGGTGCATGTAAGTTTCTTATCTCTTGATGTAATTAAGTAATTATTTGTGGCAATATATGCTATAAAATAGGTGCATCTTCATTGTTTTAATGATGCTCTTTTACAGTACAAAAAGTACAGTGCATTATGGTCATATGGACGACATTTTCGCATAGAACGCATCGATTCAAAGAGAGTCACGTATGATTGTGGAGTCATGGCTAACTTCACACAAGATAGCCGAGCAAGTGCTTCGGATACCAATCTTCTCTCCTCACAGTTGGATTATTGTGGAACCATACGCGACATCTATGAAATTGATTTCAGACGATTTACTATTTTCATTCTTGATGTAAAATGGTTTAGAACTACTTACAACAGTCCCCATACAACTGTGAGAAAAGATGGTAGCGGTCTCTTTGCAATAGACTCCACCAAACATTGGACCGATTTAAGTGATACTTTTGTTCTTCCCGAGCACTGTGAGCAGGTGCATACTAATGATTTAATTAGTCGAAGCTTTCGTTTTTTAAGTCCATTGATATATATATAATTGACGACATTTGGCACGTGATTTTTCATCTTCAATATAGGTGGTTTTTCATCCAGATCGTTCTGATCCAAGATGGTGGTACGTGATCCAAGTTGCACCACGAAGTAAGCAGATTTTTGAAGATCGAGATGTGGATATGGAGATGCCACTACCAAATCCGGATCCAATTGATGAATCTAGCGAAGAAGATGTAGATCACCATATGAGGCAAGAGGAAGATGCGCATAATGACATCGCACGGGAGGAGGATGGAGATCACGATATTGACGAGGAAGACAACAATCGTCAAGATCGATCACCACACTTAAGCTTAATTGAAGAAGATGATCAAATACTTTTAGGTGAACGTACGATGCTAGAGTACGATGATGATATAGGAGATCAACTCGGTATAGAGTTGGAGATAGACTTGCTTGGCGCCTTAGACTTGGCTCAAGATGAAACAGTTGATGTAAATGCTCTTATTTAATTTGATTTTTCTCATCTCCAACTTGGACATGAATATATGAGCTTCAAAGGCTTGATGTACATGCTCTCATTTTTTATTTCTCTATGAGCTCAAACATGTATGAAAATTTAAAAAATTTTGTCATTGGAAGAAAATAAATTTTAAGACTTTAAAAAAAAAAAAAACCTCTCTGTAAAACGTCGCTATAATATAGTCTCAGTGTCGCTATATAGCAACCTTTAAAAGTCGCTATATCGCGACTTTAGTAAAAGTCGCTATATAGCGACCTTTCAAAGTCGCTATATAGCGACCATTACTAACGTCGCTATATAGCGACGCTTCTTAAAAGTCGCTATATAGCGACGATTTACGACACCCGATTTTTATACCGACGATTAACGCTAAGCGGGCGCTAATCGTCGGTACGTAAACGTCGCAATAGGATGCGTGTGTAGTAGTGCCTACTATTCTAGGAGGGGTATTCCAGTGATCATAGGAGAGTGGTGTCCTATTCCATTCCACATGTGAGTGATGATGATCTTAGAGATTGACACAATTCCATATGATCTCTACACTGCGGAGACAGTGATCACTCCATAGAAGAATGCACATGTGAGTTTAGGATTCCTTGTGCATGTATTGAGGTCATGGTATGAGAATTGCCACCACTGCCATTCTCCTTTGGCGGCATCCTCCACAGAGATTGACACAAATCCATATGATCTCCACACAGCAGAGAGAGTGATCACTACATAGAAGAATAAGCATGCGAGTTTAGGCTTCTCAATGCCATTTCTTGGGGCCTAATAAGAGATTGGCACCACAGCCATTCTCCACTTGTACAAATGTTTAGCCTACTATTCTAGGACGGGTATTACAGTGATCATAGGAGAGTGGTGTCCTATTCCATTCCACATGTGAGTCTGATGATCTCAGAGATTGACACAATTCCATATGATCTCTACACAGCAAAGATAGTGATCACTACATAGAAGAATGCACATGTGAATTTAGGATTCCTTTTATATGTTTTCACGTCATGGTATGAGATTGGCACCACTGCCATTCTCCACTGGTGGCATTATCCACAGAGTTTGACACAATTCCATATGATCCTAAGGCAGCTCTAGTGTGAAAATAGCATAAGCATTCAAGCTGCCAACTTAAGGGCACCTCAGCCTACAGAGGGGCACGTCTGAGCTGAGGTCAAAGCCACAGAGAGAGAGAGAGAGAGAGAGAGAGAGAGAGAGAGAGAGAGAGAGAGAGAGAGCAACGAAATGTATAGGAGAATATTGTATTGGGCGGTAAGTTTACCTCTTGAGTCAAGGCAGCAAGGACGGTGAGATATACGAAAAGCAAAATTTTACATTACTTGGACCTTGATCAAGAAAAACATACTCTAACATAAAAATTTGTAACTTGACCAACCTAGCATAACCAAACTAACGTGAATAAACTCACATAACGAGCTAGGCTTCATAAAGTAATATCGATCAACTTTACCACATATATGAATAAATGGAAGTAAAATAGTGTATGGTTTCAAATGAATACCACATTCACACACACACACACACACTGCCATCCTCCAATCTCCCTATTTTACAAAGCTAAATTTTTTTTTAATTTGCTCCACTTCCATTCTCCCATTGCATAGGGGGAATGGCACCAGTGCCATTCTCCCATTATGATTTCCTGATTCAAATCTTGGCTGTGCAAAGGGGAAATGGCACTAGTGCCATTCTCCCAAATTCAAAGTTTTGGCTTCATAGAGTCAAAATGGCACATGTGAGTTTGATGATCTCAGTGTCATTATGTAGGTGCCAGCATAAGATTGGCATCATTGCCATTCTCCCCTAGTGGTAATCTAGACAAACTAAACCTATAGATTGACATTCTACTAGTTTTCCTATTACAATGGCACTAGTGCCTTTCTCCATTAGAATGGCACTAGTGCCTTTCTCCATTTTCCTATTACAAAGCCAAAAAATTAGGACATTCCATTGGGAGAATGGCACTAGTGCCATTCTCCATTTTCCAATGGAAGAATGGCACTAGTGCCATTCTCCATTTTCCTATTCCTAGTGCCTTTCTCCATTTTCCTATTACAATTTCCTATTACAATGGAGAATGGCACTAAACCTATAGATTGACATTCCACTAATTCCAATGGGAGAATGGCATTGGTGCCCTTTTACCTTTGTGAAGCCAAAATTTTGAATTAGGACATTCCATTGGGAGAATGGCACTAGTGCCATTCTCCATTTTCCAATGGGAGAATGGCACTAGTGCCATTCTTCATTGTCCTATTACAAAGCCAAAAAATTAGGGCATTCCATTGGGACATTCCATTGGCTAGTGCCATTCTCCATTTTCCTATTCCTAGTGCCATTCTCCATTTTCCTGTTATAAAGCCAAAAAATTAGGACATTCCATTGGGAGAATGGCACTAGTGCCATTCTCCATTTTCCAATGGGAGAATGGCACTAGTGCTATTCTCCATCTTCCTATTCCTAGTGCCATTCTCCATTTTCCTATTACAATCGAGAATGGCACTAAACCTATAGATTGACATACCACTAATTCCAATGGGAGAATGGCATTGGTGCCCTTCTACCTTTGTGAAGCCAAAATTTTGAATTAGGACATTCCATTGGGAGAATGGCACTAGTGCCATTCTCCATTTTCCAATGGGAGAATGGCACTAGCATTTTCCTATTACAAAGCCAAAAAATTAGGACATTCCATTGGGAGAATGGCACTAGTGCCATTCTCCATTTTCCAATGGGAGAATGGCACTAGTGCCATTCTCCATTTTCCTATTCCTAGTGCCATTCTCCATTTTCCTATTACAAAGCCAAAAAATTAGGACATTCCATTGGGACATTCCATTGGGAGGATGGCACTAGTGCCATTCTCCATTTTCCATTGGGACAATGGCACTAGTGCCATTCTCCATTTTCCTATTCTCCAGTTCCATTCTCCCATTGCAATGTCCTAATATAAAATTTTGGCTTTGCAAAGGGAGCATGGCACCATTGGCATTCTCCCAAGGCAAAGTCCCAAGTCAAAATTTTGTCTTTCAAAGGAAGAATGGCACTAGTCTGTTCTCCTCTTATGAAGACAAATGTTTTTCACAAGTCAATGCATGGGGAGAATGGCACTGGTGCCATTCCCCTTTTCAAAGATGGGATATATGAAATTCTCCATAGGTTAGCCAAATTCACATGGAGAATGGCACTGGTGCCATTCTCCCCCTGCTACAAGGACAACTTTGTTGGTCTTATGAAATTCTTTGGTTGTAGTTTGTTCATAATCAATTTCTTGTCATCGTAATGAGAGGGGATGGCTACTATCAGATGCATGAATCTGGTCATGACGATGGTGAAAATAATTCATGCTTTAGAAAAAGTTTTATCAAATTGCTAAAATTTTTTAGGAAATAATTCATGCTTTCATGAAAATTTTGCATAGACTCATTCATGCTTTATAGAGATTTGCACCAATGCCATTCTTCCCCTCTAGAAGGACATGTTTGATGGTCTTATGAAATTCTTTGGTTGTAATTTTTTCATAATTAATTCTCCGTAATCGTAATGACAGGGGATGGCTATCAGAAGCGGGGAGAAGGTCATGATGATGGTGGGGAATGAAGTGGTTGGAATTGGTGGAGTGTGTGCAATAGATCCGAAGGCCTACTGTAGTGGTGTGCAGATTGGGACAGAAAATGTATCGGTGATAGTGGAGAAGTCTATCAATAGTGAAATGCTCTTGCCATTTCCCACTATGGATGCAGTGCTTGTTGGTGAGGAAATTTGGAGCATTGTCAAGTGGCCTAAGGGCTCTCTAAAACATGTTGGTGATTCTTTAGATGATGCGATAACTGAAGAAGCTGCACCAAGTGAGCCTGAGCGACCTTATGTTGAGGCAATGCCAGTTTCTTCATTGGAAACTGACAATTTCATTCGTGAATCTTGGAAAGAGAAAAAGGTTGTCTTATGGGATGAGAGCAAAACAAAGACCATGGGGGAAGGTGTGATCTTATATGTTTTCCCGGGAGACTCTATAAACTTTGACCTATTGGGTAACGATTGCATTGGTGTGAGTATTGAAAAGAAAGAACAAATTAGAGGAAGTGACTCAGGGTCTTCTATGCAAGATGTCGGCTCTCTCAGCCTAGTAAAGTGGCCCATCAAGCAGATTACCTTACTTGAAGGAAGCCCATTGCAACAATATGTTCCCATGGACCACGTTGCTGGTATAGATGAGTTGGTCAATGATCAAATGTTGAAAAGGGATGACCCAACATCAAAGAAAAGAAGGTACACTTTCATTAACAGGGTGCCTAAACAAAGAGAGCCTCCAACAACAACGTACAAAATGTCACTAGATTCGGTGCAGCAGGTTTCTTCCATCGATTGTTATGGGAGTAGGTGTTGCCAACATGCAGAGCGAGATCTCTTAATGAATCTAAGGAAGAACTTTTGGGGCAGCTCCTTGGAGTCTCGTACAAACTTTATATATGATGTGTTGTCAACGGCTTGGCATCATGACTACACAGGGAGGATATGCTACAACTTCAGGATAAACGGTCGGGATGTCTATTGTAGAGCATGGTATGAGATGCATGGAATTCCAAGGACATCATTTTATCGATATAGGGAGCAATTTGAGAGTGGTGTGCAGTGATATGTGCATGGCAATTCAGGGATTATGAGGAGGAGCAGGGAGCACATAGGTATGGGAAGGGCTCTCATTCAACACTTTGTGGATAATAGCACAGAGCATATGCCTCACAAGAGTAGTGTTGAGATATCGAGCTCCACTTGCGATATGACAGGGTGACCGTTGTGCATTTATGTCACCGACTTGTTAGCTGGAGATGCGGTTGGTACACCACCCACGAATAATAGTTGGATGACAACTATCCTTATTTACTCTAGTTTGTGGCTCAGTTAGTATGCCACCTTAGTTAGTTGAGTTTGGTTTGAGACCCACATATAGGGTTCTTCTATTTCTTTGTACTAGAGTTCTTTTGGCTTTCACAACTAAGAAGAGGAAAACTGTTTTTCAGCCTCCACCTTTGTGTGTATTCCCCCATTGTGCATGTGAGAAAGCCGCAAGTGAGACTTTTTCCCTCTCTCCCACAATCTTCACATGGTATCAGAGCCTTGTTCGTGGTAAGGAGCTCAAGAAAGCAAGCCAAGTTCGTGGTGTCCTAGTAAGAGGACCAGTGTTGCTTTCCTATTTCGAGTTTGGAAGCAAATCTCTGCAGGTAGCACAGCCAGAAGTGTAGGAGTGCACTGTTTCAGATTGAGACGCCCTTCGCGGTGTGGCGAGAGCGCAATATATGCTGCGGGCACGGGCGAAGCTCTCAGTGACTTTATTTTTCTGATTTGAGGCCGTTTCGAGGCCCGTTTTGAAGGCGAAAGTTCTTCGCAGGCACTCAGAAAAAGCCCCTGTTTTTTGCTGTGCGACCACTGCGCAACTAGTCGGTGGAAAGGTATCGCTGAAATTGCATCGTATGCCTGTGTGCAGAGATATTGGGAGTTACAGATTCATGCCTGTTGCCTGTTGATGCAAAATCGTCACTAGGAAGTGACTGTGTGGTGAAATACCACTTTCATCAGTTTTGCAGATTTGCTCGTGTGAGGCAAAAGCTGTGTTTTTTGCAGTGACAGAATATTTTGCAGTGTTCTGTAATGGCATCTGATTCTCTTTCACAGATTGTCACTGAAAAGCTTGACAAGAACAACTTCCAGGCATGGAAGTTTAGAATGACGAATTTCTTGATGGGAAAAGGCTATTGGGAATTCATTACAGGAAATGAAGAAGAACGTATTCTTCCTAATGTTTCCAGTCAACAGGAAATGCAGGCATTCAAAGGATGGCATGAGAGAGCCAAGAAAGTTATGTACTGGCTGTCTATCAGTATTTCGGACTCCATGATTGTGCATATTCAGGATGCAAATACGCGAAAGGAGGCATGGGATACTTTGGCAAAAATGTATAGCACAAATACGCAAGCCAAGAAAATGCAACTCAAACAGGAGTTGCACAATGTGCAGAGAGAAAATTTGAGCATAAATGACTACCACATGAAAGTGAAGAAAATTGCAGATGCACTTGCTTCCATTGGGTCGCCAGTGGATGATGACGATTTGGTTTCTGTGACCTTGAATGGTCTAGGAAAGGATTATGCACAATTTCGGACATCCATTGCCATCCGTGAAAAATTTCCAGATTTTGAGGAGTTGATTGCTCTTCTAATTTCTGAAGAGCAGAGAAATGGGGGTGCATCTTCTTCAGTAGGAACTTCAAAAGAAACTGTCTTCTACTCAAATGCTGGCAGAGGTAGAGGCAGAGGTAGAGGAGGCCAATCTGCAGGCCGTGGTAGAAATCAGAATATGTAGCAAATGCAAGAAAACCAGTCCTATGCAGGAGGACGTGGTAACTCTAGAGGCAGGGGGAGCCAAAGAGGCCGTGGTGGATGGCAGAGAAGCCAAAATGCAAACAGCAATATTGAATGCTGCTATTGTGGCAAAATGGGTCATATGGCTAAGGACTGCTATAAAAAGCAGAATGACATTATGAATGGAAAATTGCAGCAAGGCAATTATGCATCTTCTAGCAGGCAGGGTGATGACAGAAATGAGCATCTTTTTATGGTGCAGCATATGACCAATTCTGTGACAAGTGCAAAAGAACAAAATGATGTGTGGTATGTTGACTCAGGTGCGTCAAACCACATGACAGGTCATGCAGAATGGATGCAAGATGCAAGGAAAATGGAAAAGCCTGGATTTGTGGAGACTGGTGATGATACAACACATCCTATTGTGCAGATTGGCAAAATTCCTTTGTCTATGCAGGATGGGAAAAAGAAATACTTGTCTGATGTATTTCATGTCCCAAACATCACCAAGAACCTGGTTTCGGTTGGTCAAATGGTTGAGCAGGGCTTGTAGGTCAGATTTAATCCTCATGGATGCTTTGTTGAGGATATGAAAAATAATGGTCGCTTGATAGCAAAAGGAAAGAAGAAGTGCAGGATGTTTACGTTGGATGTAGACATGCCTGAATTGAGTGCAGCAATGTTTGCACATGGGACCGGTGTAGTTGCAGATATTGATATCTGGCACAAACGCATTGGTCATGTTAACATACAGTGACTTAAATCAATGCAAGCCCAAAATATTGTTGCAGGATTGCCTAAATTCAAGGTTGCAGAAATGCACAAGGTTTGTGAAGCCTGTCAATTTGGGAAACAGGCAAGGAAACCTTTTCCTAGGCATGTTCAAGAGAGTAAAAAACCATTGGAATTAATCCACTCTGATGTGTGGACTACAAAACCTGCATCTATTGGAGGCTGTCACTATTTTGTCACATTTATTGATGACTTCAGCAGAAAATTGTGGGTGTATTTTATGAAAAAGAAAAGTGAAGTGTTTGGGCACTTCAAAGCTTTCAAAGCTATGGTTGAAAAAGAAACAGGCCTGCAAATAAAATGCCTAAGGTCAGATGGAGGGGGAGAGTACCTCTCAAATGAGTTTGCAAGGTTCTTGCAGGAGCATGGTATAAAGCATCAATATTCATGCAGTCATACCCCACAGCAAAATGGAATTGCAGAAAGAAAAAACAGGCATGTTGGAGAGGTATCTCGGGCTATGCTAAATGAAAAAGATCTACCAGATTATTATTGGGCTGAAGCAGTTGCTACAGCAGTCTATATAATGAACAGGACTCCCACTGCAGCAATACATGGCATGACGCCAGAGGAGATGTATACTGGTAGGAAACCAGATATTTCTCATTTGAAGATTTTTGGTTGCATTGCCTATGTCCATGTGCCAGATGAGTTGAGGTCCAAGTTGGATCCAAAAGCTAAGAAGTGCGTCTTTATTGGTTATTCTCTACAGCAGAAAGGGTATAGATGCTATAACCCTTCTACACGTAAGTTCACAGTGAGCAGAGATGTTGTTTTTGATGAGATGAGCAGCTGGTATAAACCAGTAAATGTGATGATTGATGTAGATGCACAAAATGGTAATGCTGCACAGAATGCACAGCAACAATCACAAAATATCAGTGGACCTGGAGTGTCCTCTACCAGTGGTTGACATACTTTGCCATGGACAAGCAGATTGAGATCAGGAGAATCCCCTCAAAGCAATGCACAGAGTGGTACGCAGGTATCACGAAAAGGAAAAGAGAAGGTAGATCAGCCCATGTTTGATGTGAATGCAGGTCACTCTTGTGTGGATGGTGAATCCAGTGGCTCAGAACAGAGCATTGATGATGAGTTGGGTATTCCTTCTATTGTTACACCTGGAGTAAGGAAGACCAGGGATGTTTTGAGAACACCTGGAAGTGAGCCTATTTTGCGAAGGTCTACCAGGGTCAAGTATCCTGAGGATAGGCTGAAATATGATGGATTTACAGCCATTCACTATGCCTATATGGTCAAAGTGATACAGGAACCAGAACCCACTTCTTTTGAGCAAGCCATGGGAAATGAAAAATGGGAGAAAGCCATGGATGAAGAAATGGATGCCTTGGATGCTAATGCTAGATGGGAATTGGTGCCTTTGCCTAAAGGCAAGAATGCAATTGGCTGTAAATGGGTTTATAAGATCAAGCACAATGCAGATGGTTCTGTGAATAGATACAAGGCAAGATTAGTTGTCAAGGGGTATGCATAGACATATGGCATTAATTATGAAGAAACTTTCAGCCCGGTTGCAAGGATGGCAATCGTAAGAGTAGCCATTGCTATGGCTACATCAAAGGGATGGTCTTTACATCAGATGGATGTAAAGAATGCCTTCTTGCATGGTGATTTGCAAGAAGAGGTCTTTATGGAGCAGCCAGCAGGTTATGTTCATGCTATTCATCCTGAGTTTGTTTGCAGGTTGAAGAAAGCCTTGTATGGCTTGAAGCAAGCACCTAGAGCATGGTCTGACAAGATAGGACAGTATCTTGTCATTATTGGCTTTTAGATTTCCAAGGCAGATTTCTCACTCTATGTGAGAAAAACAGAGAAAGGGATTATGCTGCTGGTCATTTATGTTGATGATTTGATCATCACGGGTGATAGTGATGAAGATATCCTTCATGTGAAAATGCTATTGAGGCAGAAGTTTGAGATGAAGGATTTGGGAGAGCTGCGTTATTTCTTGGGCATTGAGGTGATTAGATCACCAAGAGGGATACAGCTCTTGCAGAGGCAATATGGATTGGACATGCTGTCCAAATATGGGATGACAGGCTGTAAGCCTATTTCAGTTCCTTTGGAGCAGAATGTGAAGCTCAGCGCAGATGCAGGTGAGCTTCTGGAAGACCCTACTATGTACAGACGCATAGTAGGAAGTTTGATTTACATGACTATTACCAGGCCAGATTTGAGCTATGTTGTTGGGTTGGTAAGTCAGTTTGTGCAGGCTCCAAGGAAACCGCATTTGGATGCGGCTAGACGCATACTCAGGTATGTGAAGTCCACATTGCAGTATGGACTATTTTATGAGGCTGGGGTTTAGATACAGTTGCATGGATACACTGATGCTGATTGGGCTGGTAGTATTTCTGATAGACAATCTACCAGTGGGTATGTGTTCTCTTTTGGGAGTGCTGCAGTCACTTGGAGCAGCAAGAAACAGCCTACAGTTGCCTTGTCGAGCACAGAGGCTGAGTACACGGGTGCAGCAATGGCTGCATGTGAGGTAGCTTGGTTGCATAAGCTACTCTATGATATGCATCAGTCTACAGATGGGCCAGTTGTCATTTATTGTGACAACATGAGCAGCATACACTTGGCAAAGAACCCAGTCTTTCATGCTAGAACAAAGCACATTGAGGTGCATTATCACTATGTGCGAGAGAAGGTTTTACTAGGTCTTATTGATCTAGTTTATGTCAGCACAGAGGATCAGGTAGCTGACATATTCACAAAAGCATTGGGCGCAGAGAAGCTGCGCAAGTTCAGAGACCTGCTTGGTGTGCAGGATTTGGGATTGAGCTCGAGGGGGAGTGTTGAGATATGGAGCTCCACTCGCGATATGCCAGGGTGACTGTTGTGCATTTATGTCACCGACTTGTTAGCTGGAGATGCGGTTGGTACACTGCCCACGAATAATAGCTGGATGACAGCTATCCTTATCTACTCTAGTTTGTGGCTCAGTTAGTATGCCACCTTAGTTAGTTGAGTTTGGTTTGAGACCCACATATAGGGTTCTTCTATTTCTTTGTACTAGAGTTCTTTTGGCTTTCACAACTAAGAAGAGGAAAACTGTTTTTCAGCCTCCACCTTTGTGTGTATTCCCCCATTGTGCATGTGACAATGCCGCAAGTGAGACTCCTTCCCTCTCTCCCACAATCTTCACAAGTAGAACCATGCAGGATGGTTCTAGAGAGACACAACAAGTGATACCTGAAGTGTATAAGAAGATAGACGTCCTACGTGAGGTCAACACTTCACTTAATCAACGTGGTTATCAGAGCCTATCCACATCCACATTTGGCAGGATTTGGAAATCAGACTTAAAAAATGTAGCCCTTGCTAAGACGAGCGAATTCTCTAAATGTAGCTTGTGCAGCCAGATCAAAGCTCAATTGGTAGCCACAAAAAGTCAAGATGAGCGCTATTCGCTGATGGAAGAGAGAAAGATGCATATGATACAGCAACAAAGTTGTAGGAACTTATACTATGCATGGCGTAGGTACTCCGAGATGGATCCAAAAAAGTATGTATGCATAATCTATGATAAGATGGACCAAAAAAAGACGGCAATTCCAAGACTTCAGGTGAGGTCCAAGGACACCGATTCTGCATGGCAATTACAGGTTTCACTCATTGGAATGATTATCCATGGGCATGGAAATGGTCATTATGGACACTTCACCATCAATGGTTTGTGGCCATCTGATCCCAACTTGACGATTGGATCGCTCTCAATTTGTTTGTGCAACCTCGATAGGATGGATATGCATGACCTCGGAGACCTTGCTACCAATGGGATTCCTAGAAGCAATGCTCGCCTTTTGAATGCTCTATGTTCAAGAAACGCTTTGGACTCCCATTACAGTTCTAAAGGTGCACATGTTTCCACAAGTGGAGCTAGCTTGTCTGAAAATGTAGATGTCACGATCACAAATGCAAATCTAGAAACTGTATCGGAAAGTGACCCGAAGTCTATCACGGAGGCCATGACAACTTCCATTGCAAGGGCTACATACACATGTGTGAATTTTTTTCTGTCAAATACAAGAGAAAACCCACCCTCTTTAGAGGGGAGTGTTGCTATTGAGCCACCATTCCAAAAGTTGCCAGAGAACTTGCTACTCCAACTAGATAATTGTGGGTCTGAGAACAAAAATAGATACTTGTTTGCATACCTTTCTCTTCTTGTAGCAAGGGGCATTTTCAAGACAGTTCAATTGGGCTTCTTGATGGTAGGGCACACACATGAGGACATTGATGCAATGTTCAGCAGGTTTTCTGAGAGCTTGCGGGTGGGACAAACATTCACTTTCCTGCATCTGATGGATACATTCAAAAAATGTACATCATCTTCACCGGCACCATTTGTTCTTACACGGGTTCCTAACTTCAAGGATTATGTAGATGGCTACCTATGTGATGGGCAAGAAATGCTAGTTGGACATGAAAAGCCATTACAATTTCAATTTTACATGCAAGGTGACATACCAATGATGCAGTACAAGGTGCATCCAAAAACCCCGAATTGGATGCCCATTGAAGGGGGAATTGAGCTATGGAAGAAAGATAGTGAGGGTCGATCATTGTTGCCAACAGGTTGTCCGGATATACTGCCAATGGCTGCATTTGTGAGAGATCACTTGCAAGTAATATCAGGGATAAAGGATTACATTAAGTTTTGGGAGAAATGTGCAAGTGGAAAGAATGCATCCTATGAGTCCTACATTAGGCCAGTGATAGACTATTGGAAAACCATGATCGGTGAGCTCGAACAAGAAAACATCTTAGAGATAGGAGTGTACAGAGAGTTTTGGCCAAGAACACAATCTCCTGATGAGGAGGATGATATAGATGCTTGCATTAATGATTTCCAAGGCTATGAGGAATGGAATGATCACTATTGTGGGCCTCTAAAAGGTAAGCCGAGGGAAGAGTTTAGACCAATGATGGATGTTAAGCAAGGTGACTTCGTCTTGGTGAGGCCATCAGATCCTATATACCCCATATGGCTTGGGGTTGCCATATCAAGTGCCGAGATGGATGCTGCTTCTCCTAATTTCAAGAAATTATTAATTCAGTATTGGGCACCATCAGTTAATAGAAAGGGGCTCAGTGATGCAGATGCCTATGTTGATTGTTGGAACAAGTATTAGGCAGAGAATAGGTTGGATCCACAGGTATGGGAGTGTATTGATGCAATTGTCTGGTCATGGACATCAAAATCCATAAATAGACCCAAGAAGATCAAGATTCCACAGAGCGTATGTATCAAAGCACAGGAGAGCTTGCTTGGTATCAGAGCATAGAAAATGGTGTCGAATTTCTCCCTCTTAATCTCCCAAACTTCCATTGTAAGGTGTGTTCTCATGTGATGTTTCTCAATTGTTGTTATCTTGTCAATGGGTATTTGCATATTATAATATAACAATTTTCAGAAGCTGACCTTCACCAACAACTGCTTTGTTTCTAGTGGAACTCACTATGCATGGTGTTTGTTAACACCACCAACTGGTGTTTATTAACACCTCAATAAAATATACATGTTGTCCCTAGACGGTGTTTATTAACACCGCCAAATACATGATTTTCAAACTCTGCCACAAATGCTTTGTTCCGGTTTTTATACGCAATGAACTGTTTCACAACCAATGAAGTTTTTCATAATCATTGGAATTCCAAATATTAGCTTATTTAATATTGGTAAAATTCCCACAATCAATGGAAATTTTCCCAAATTTAATGAAGCCTTTCCCAATTTTAATGAAATCCACCCAATTTCGAAATTCCCAAAATGCAACTTTTGTCCCACTTTATCTAATACTGTGTTATCATGGTAAGCAAGAGACTCCCACTTTTTGCAGGACTTCCATAGTTTTTTTAATAATGTATGGACCTGGGAAATCTTGCTCTTCTAGCATCAATCTCAAATTATTTGAATTCCCTCTTATGTTCTTTTGTAAGGAGTGATCAGGGTTGAGACTCCACATACACAAAAAGAATGATTCAAGAGATTGAATCGCTATGCCACATTCTCTCTTGCCTCTCTTTGCTACATAAACACCACTATAGATCTTCAAATCGGATATATATGCTCGCTCTAGAGTAACCTGCATGGCTTCTTTGTCTTTTTTATCAACAAAAATGGCAATGTTCCAAATTGCCACTTTGCTAATGGTGGTATATACTATTCTATCAATGAAGTTCTGGATATCATCGCTAGAAACTTCATTGATAAAGAATAGTTGTGGCTTATCCCATGTTGACTCATTCTTGAAGAAGTCAGCTTCTGAGACTCCCCTGAAGTTCACAAGCTTTCCAGACTCTGCCGTAACCTCTACATTGAATTGAAAGCTTTGGTGCATATCTGTCGACATCCTTATCTCGTTGATTAATCTTTCCACATATGCAACCACCTGTTGAGGGATTTCTTTTCTCATATAAGAGGTTACTATTTCTGACCCATCTTCATCCTTTTTTATACACCTGTTTGCCCATAGCTTTACCTTGGGTGTTGACAAAGAAGCTATATGCTTCACCACATTATAGTCAATGTTACAATGAGTAAGTGGAATTTGTTTCTCTGATAGCAAATCCTTAATGGCACTATGCACTGCATCATGCCTCACCTATACATTGTTGCATTCTTTCATGCAGTGGTCTTTATCTTTTTTTCCAAGAAACCATTCTTTCTTTAAAATTTTTTGTGCTACCATGGATGCATACTTGTCAGGTAAGTACTTTATAGGCCTCCACATCCTTGCCGTCAACTCCTTCTTATCCATTACCTTTGACTTTTCGGAGATAAACAAAGGAGCTTCATAGGTCAACTGTCCACGCTCACAAGCAATGCATGTTTCAAGCATCTCATTTAACACTTCAATAGGATGAAATATGATAGAAATTTAGCCGGCATATATGTCCCTCACCACCTTGAGGCTTGTCATACTTTCTTCTCACTCTTGAGTTCCCCTAGGCACAACTGCACTTAAAGAAGTATAGAAGTTCGTGAGTGTGTCGGCGTTTGCTTTTGTGACCTTTCGCTTCAAATCAAGATTTGGAGAACCAAATGTTGTCCATATAAGCCTTGCCTTCTGTAAGACCTCTGATGTTGAGGATATCTTACGCTTTCCATGGACATAATGATTAAGTCTTTCGGACTCAATCAAATACTTGATCTCATGCTTGAATATATAGATTGTTGCAAGATAATAATGGAATGAACTTATCTTTGCAAATTGTTCTGAAGTGAGTCTTTTGACCTCCTTTGCTTCTTTTGCGATTTGATTACAAGCATAAGCCCAACGTTAACCATCAATGGGCTGGAATCTGCAATGAAGGAGGAATTCCTTCTTTGCTTCATTTAGCATATTCTCACCTTGTGCCTCTTCGCCTTGTTCATGCGGAATATTTTTAAGAGTGTCTTTAAAGAATTGACTGAAGGTTTCCTCGAAATGTGTAGGCCTTGTAAATGTTATTTGATCCAGAAAACTATTTTTGATTGGACAAAACATTATTAGGCACAAGACCACATTTTCATCACATTGCTTGCCACAAGTTTCTTACCATCTCTCAAAGCCTCATATATTTGCAGTGCATAGGATATATCAAGGCTTCGGCTATTAGTAAAGATAGCTGCAGCTTCCACATCTTTGGCATTCACAAACCACATCCTTTGACCCCAAATATATCCCACATCATCATCTGTAACTGCTTCATTAAGATGCAGATTAAGATTTTTGATTGATGTGAGTTCATCCTGATCACCTTCAGCCTCGGGTTCTGACTCTTCTTCATCTTTCTCTTCTTTTAACCATTTTTCATCCACATTATCTCTCTCTACAGTGGGATGATGCCTTTTTTTACTACTTGGAACCGTGGCTCTTGCAGTACTAGCCTTTTGCATTTCACGTCGTGGTTTTCTAGCAAGAGCTTCTAGCATAACTGCAGTGGATCGACCTTGATATTCTTCAAATTTTTTTAATTCCCATGCACTCAAGGCTTGTGTTTCATCATCCTTAGTTACATCCACCATTTCTTGCTCTAGAAGTTTGCGCTCATGTTCTACACGTTTGTGACAGTGTGCCTGTTCTTCTTATCCCTGCATCGAAGTCTGAGCTTTTTGATCTCCTTCATATGAAGATCCTTCAATATGAGGAGCATATTGTGCATCCTCAAAGCACTCAAACATTATCTTTGCATGCATCCTTTTTGCCACCACACTAGGAAATTGCTCCCAAGTATATGAAAGAGCCTCCAATGCACTTTGCAGCTCTGGAAACTTTGATGGTTGAGGAGGAGGCATCACAAAGGTCTTTGAGTCTCTCCTCAACACAACAAAATGAAGACCGCCAACTTCAGGATCTGAACTCTTTGTAAAAATATCCATAAAAGTCTCTTTTGGCTCTATCATTATGCCTACTACAAGGCTTGAAGTCATATCTTTTTTGAAGAAAGTAGCATCCCATGGATCTTCAACACCATTGAACTCCCTTTTTGACATAAGTAGAAAGAGTCTCTTTTCCTTTTGATGAAGAAACCAAGCTCTTCTACCCATGTGATATCGAGTCCACCTATTAAAGCCATTGGGGCTATATTCCTTTCCTTTCAAATTCAAAGTGACATCAGAAACCCATTCTCTGATCTCAGAGTCATTTAGCATAGCCACCACATTAGTTGATTGCTCCATAATCCTACAAGAAAAGATAATGAAGAATTTAGATACATACAAGTAAAGTACAATATACAACGCTTGATACAATAAATGTGGGAAATAGCCCAAAAGGCTTTACAAGGCTTCATATGGCAATAAATGTGGGAAATAGCCTAGAAGGCTTTACAAGGCTTAAATATTTGTACAAATGTAAAAAAATTAGCCAATAAAGCTTTACAATAATATAAAATGTCGTCTAGTGATAAAGCTTCAATCTTCGTGAAGACATGTAATCTGTCCATCCATTGATTTGCCCTCTGGTCATAAAGCTTCAATCTTCATAATGACATGTAATCTGTCCATCCATTGATATCTGTGCACTGATACCCAACTGATGCAATCTACCCACTATCCACTTATGCAGCCCACTGATACTCGTTAAATAGTGAATGGTCAGGATGGTCAGGTTTATTACAAGGTGCTTCATATGACAATAAATGTAAAATAGCATAGAAGGCTTTACAAGGTCTTTTATGACAATAAATGAGCTTAAATATTTATACAAATGCAATAAAAATAACCAATAATCATCAAGATCCAATATGTCCCATGACATGTAATCTGTCCACTGATATCTGCTCATGCAATCTGCCCACTGATAAACTTCTTGGTAAATGGTAAAAGGTCTTATTTAATAGCATGTTATGAGTGTTAAACCACATGTGAGCAAAGGGACTGACAACGATTAGGAACTAGTTAGAAAAATTTGAGCATGGCTTTGATTGGCAACTTGGAGAATTGTCTCTCCTCTAAGGCAATCTAATCTATGCTAAACTATGCTAAACCAACCATCGAAGCGAAGAAAAGCAATAAATAATTTCTTTTTCTGTGTTCATTTTAATGTGCTGGAGTTTAAGAGGCTTAAATATGCAAAAGAAGGGGTTTTGATGTAGAGGCTAAACCTACATGTGAGAGAAATGAAGAACAAGTATCTAAAGAAAAGTTAAAATTTTTCAATTTAAAAGATGAATTTATATAAAAATATTATCTCACCTTGAAAAAAAACCATAAATTCACTCTTTTATAATTTTTTAAAAGTATAATATAAAACATGTAAATATATAAAACTCTCTTTACTTTCTCTCTCTCTCTCTCTCGACTCCTAAATCTCTCTGTAGCCATAGTCAAGACATCTCATTCTCTCTCTTAATCTCTCTCTCTCTCTCTCTGACAACTCTTATGTGTTTCCCTCTCTGTCCTCATCCCACTCATTCTCTCTCTAAGTTTATCTCAAGTCTCTCTTTCTCTCCCTCCCATGGCGGCTAAGAATTTTCATTCTCTCTCTCTCTCCCTAGGAATTGTAATTATTTCTCTCTCTCTCTCTCTCTCTCCATCTCTCTCCTCTCTCTCTCTCTCTCCTCTTCTCTCTCTCCCCCCCCTCTCTCTCTCTCTCTCTCTCTCTCTCTCTCTCTCTCTCTCTCTCTCTTAGCCTCTCTACCTCCCTACCTCTATCCTCTTGGCCGCTAGGATTTCTCATTCTTTCCCTCTCTATGTCTCTCTCTCTCTCTCTGAATTCTCTCTCTTAATCTCTCTGAGCCTTCCTTCCTCCCTCCCTCCCTCCCTCCCTCCCTTGGCGGCCACGGCCGCGAGAAGTCTCTCTCTCTCTCTCTCTCTCTCTCTCTCTCTACCTCCCTCTCTTGGTGGCCACGGCCCCTCCCTCCCACCCTTGCCCCTCCCTCCCTCCTCACCTCCCCTCCTCCCCTCTCCCCTCCCCCCTCCTTGGGTTCTGGCGGCCGCAGCCACCAGACCCCCCCTCCCTCCCTCCCTCCCCCACCCGCCTCCCCTCCCCCCCCTCCCCCCCTCTCCCTCCCTCGACCCCTCCCCCCCTCCCCTCCGCTCCCCTCCCCCCCCAACCCCTTTGCTCCCGCTCCCCCCCCTCCCTCCCCTCCGCTCTCGCTCCCCCCCCTCCCCTCTGCCTCGCTCCCCCCCTCCCTGTTGGAACACTGAAAGGAAAGAGTAGAGTTGACACAAAATCAGAATACTTGCATATAGAATGAAGAAGAAAGAGGTCCTTAAGTAGGCACCTCATACAAGGTCACTGACATCACTGATGACCTCAAAGCTCCACAATCATCTCCTCAATCTGCTCCTAGATTCACTCAATCATCCTATGTGGCTTTTCCACCACCTAACTGTGCTTGTGGGCACCTAACTGTGCCTCTAGCACTCACACATAGAAACATAAGGTGTGCCTGAGGCATACACCTTGAGATATCCCAACAAACCCCCCCTCAAGGAAATGCCTCAGGCTATGTCAAGGATTCATCTAGTCTCATAGTTTCTCATGCCATCTCATGGTGGTCAAGGATAAATCTATGGCTAGGTTCTCATGCTAGCAAGGGTTCCCTTGGGTGTAAGGTAAACAAAAAGGGATACAAACAGACCTTCCAATGGTTATCTCCCCTACATGTACATGCACACAATGTCTATAGGAGGTACCATGGAACAAAACATACACATGGCCTACATCATAAGGTGACCAGAGGTGTTTACAAAACACACACAACACAATAGTTTATTTTCATTCATTTTGGAGGACTATCCAGGCTGAGTACCTTGACATAAAAGAGAGATCTGGAGCATACATAGAGATGAGTTAAAATGCATAATCTTCAAAGGATGTCTCATCTTGTGGAGGCTCGTTCACTGTAAGTAGATTTGCATTTTCTGTCTTTGCTTTGTCTCTGCAAAACTTCTCACTATGGTTGTTTTTGCCACAGTGCTTGCATGGATTAACTTTGAAGCAGTCCTTTGAAAGGTGATTTGTCTTTCCACAGTGATTGCAAGGAGAATACTTGCCCTTCTGGAATTTCATAACATAAGCAGTGTCATTGCCTTTCCTTAACTCCATATGTCTTTCTTCTTCTTGGAGAGCTGAGATAATGCCTTCAAGGTTTGGATTGGGAAGATTCTTCAAAGTGCTTACAATGTGATTAAAACTTTCAAGCATACTCTTAAGTAGTACTGCCATAGCATCATCAGGGGTGATAGGAGAGTTGATAGAAGCTAACTGAGTCATAAGACTCCGCATATAGTTGACATGAGCAGCTAAAGTAGTATCACTTGCCATCTTTAATTCAAAGAAAGAGATTTTAAGTGATAGTTTAGATATGTGAGAGCTTGCACCAAAAATCAAATCTAGCTTATGCCATGCTTCCGATGGAAACTCCAAGTCAGATATATGATGTATGTAATCATCACCCAAAGCTAAACCAATTATACCATATGCTTTTTCTTCTCTTGCTGGATCCCTTGCCGGTCGTGTCGGAGCTGAAGATTCTCCAGCATTTGAGGCCGTAGAAGAAGCGGTAGGAGTAGGTTTGAGAAGTCCCCATAAGTTCTCCCGCATCAATGCAAATTTTACCTTCATTTGCCATGTATGGAAGCCCTTTCCATTGAACTTCTCAAGATTATATAAAGTAGCCATGAGAGGGTCTAACCCAGATATTGGGCAGTGTCTATCTCTCTTACAAGGCAAAAAGAACTGAAATACTTCCAAAGTATAGGCACTTGATGTAGCAAATAGTAGTGACTAGTTTTCAAACAATGATGCTACTTTTTGCATGCTTCATAGAACTGAATGAAATAAACACTTTCCAATCACAACCAGGTCTAGCAAGTCAAAACAAAACTGAAGCAACACTTGTAGTGAAGTTATTGAAAACTTCAAAAGACCAGAAATGCTAGAGTAGCATTTTATGTAGCATCATTTTCAAAAGTATGTCAAAACTGTCAAAACTAGAGAGCTGAACTTGGAGGGCTCATATCACACTCTTCAAAGCAAAAGAAAGGGGGATTTCTGAGGCAAAAGAAAGTTGGTATACCACAGTAGATCCTCTGGGAAGAACAGGCGAAAATATGCGTCAGGTCACCTTCACCTTCTTGAACAAAGTCGACTGGTTTTTCTCTGTTTTCTCCTTCAATATGCAGCCATTGCTGCTCAGATTTCAGCACAAGGTAGCTCTAGGTATGGAGAAGCTTGCCCTGGAAGGAATTAGGCAAAGACGGAGCAGGCGCAGAGAACTTGTAGCAGAGAACTTCGACGATTTTCCTGCAATGGCGACGAGCAGATGCAATGATTCGTCGATTCCTTGCAGCCAGGAGTGCGCCCCAACTAGGTGGATCTTCAACTGGAAGGGCGTGGGAAATGAGTGAGAATTGGAGGAGAACAAGCTTAACCAAGTTTTTGGAAGAAGAGGGAGAGATGGTGAAGAAGAAGAAGAAGATGATGATGATGATGTGGCAAAAATGGGCTCAAGGAGGATCAAATGGCTCTGATACCATGTTGGAACACTGAAAGGAAAGAGTAGAGTTGACACAAAATCAGAATACTTGCATATAGAATGAAGAAGAAAGAGGTCCTTAAGTAGGCACCTCATACAAGGTCACTGACATCACTGATGACCTCAAAGCTCCACAATCATCTCCTCAATCTGCTCCTAGATTCACTCAATCATCCTATGTGGCTTTTCCACCACCTAACTGTGCTTGTGGACACCTAACTGTGCCTCTAGCACTCACACATAGAAACATAAGGTGTGCCTGAGGCATACACCTTGAGATATCCCAACACTCCCCTCCGCTCCCCTCCCCCCCACCAACTCGTGTGCTCCCGCTCCCCCCCTCCCTCCCCTCTGCTCCCCCCCCCTTCCCTCCCTCGACCCCTCGACCCCTCCCGCCCCTCCCCTCCCTCGAC
The DNA here is from genome assembly GCF_047967505.1 of Dipteris shenzhenensis. NCBI lineage: Eukaryota > Viridiplantae > Streptophyta > Polypodiopsida > Gleicheniales > Dipteridaceae > Dipteris > Dipteris shenzhenensis. The sequence continues at coordinate 16,530,142 of NC_141621.1, forward strand.
CCCTTGACCCCTACCCCCCTCCCTCCCCTCCCCCCTCTAGGGGGTCCTGGCGGCTGCTCCCCCCCGCTTCCACCCCCCTTCCCCCCCTCCAGGGGGTTTTGGTGGCCGCAGCCGCTAGACCCCCTCGCTTCCGCCCCCCTTCCCTCCCTCCAAGGGATCCTGGTGGCCACGGTCGCCAGACCCCCCCTCCCTCCCTCCCCCACCCCCCTCCCCTTCTCCCCTGCCCTCCACGAGGTTCTAGCGGCCGCGGCCGCTAGACCCCCCCCTTTTACCCCCCTTCCCCCCATCCGGGTCTGGCGACCATGGTCGCTAGACCCCCCCCCGCTTCCGCCCCCTCCCCTCCGCCCCCCTCCAGGGGGTTCTGGCAGCCACGGCCGCCAAACCCCCCCTTCCCTCCCTCCCCCACCCCCTCCCCTCCCCCCTGCCCTCCACGGGGTTCTAGCGGCCGCGGCTACCAGACCCCCCCCTTCCCCCCCTCTGGGTCTGGCAACCGCGGCCGCTAGACCCCCCCCTGCTTCTGCCCCCTCCCCTCCCCCCCCCTTCCGCCCCCCTTCCACCCCTCCAAGTCTAGCGGTCGTGGCCATCAGACCCTCCCCTCCCTCCCTTGCCCACCAGACCTGCCCCCCCTTCGCTCCCCCCTTCCCCCCCTCCAAGCGGGTCTGGCGGCCGCGGCCGCTAGACCCTCCCCTTCGCCCCCCTTCCCCCCTCCAGGGGGTCTGGCGACCACGTCGCCCGGTCGCTAGACCCCCCCCCTTCCCCCCCTCTAGGGGGGTCTGTCGGCCACATCGCCCCCCTTTCCCCCCTCCAGGGGGTCGCTGCCAGCGTGCGGCCGCCAGACCCCCCCTTCCCCCCTACCCCCCTTCCCCCGGCTGCCAGACCCCCCCCTCTTCTGCCCCCCTTACCCCCCCTCCCCTCCCTCCCCTCTCCCACCCCCGGCTCCACCCCCTCCCTCCCCTCCCCCCTCCCTACCAAGACTGCCCTGCCCCCCCTCCCTCCCTCCCTCCCCCTCCCCCCCCACCCCTGCCCTTCCCTCCCCCCCTCCTCCCTACCTCCCTCGACCCCATTAGAACCCCCCCCCTCCCTCCCTCCCTCGACCCCGCCCTCGCCCCCGCCCCTCCCTCCCCCCCTCCCTACCTGGCTCCCCTCCCCCCTCCTCCCCCCCTTGATCCCGCCCCCGCCTCTCCCTCCCCTCCCCCTCCCTCCCCTCTTGCCCCTCCATCCTCTCCTTCTCCTCCCCTCTTGGCAGGAACCTTTCTCTCTCTAGTTCCTCTCTCTTCAAATTTTTTTAAAAAAATCTATATAAAGAATTAATCAAAAAAAGTTGCAAGTACTTGGAAAAAGTTTGTAAGTTTGCTCTTTCTTGCTTTCTTACTCTTCCTTCCTTGCTTTCTTGATCATCCTTGCTTTCTTGCTTCAATGAATGAAATGGGGGGAGAATGAATGAAGAAGGAAGACTATATATAAGAAAAATTAGGTTTTCCTCCTCCTCTCCTATTGGCTTTCCATTCCTTCCCTCTCTCCTATTGGCTTTTCATTTATCCCCTCTCCCATTGGCTCCCATTACTCCCCCTCTCCCATTGGACCCCCATCCCTCATCCCAATCTTCCATTAGCCCTCCCCCCATCCATTTCTTCTTCCTCCCCCATTGCCAACACTCCCATCCCACATTTCCACCATGTCCCATACTCCTCCCATTTCCCAAAATCCCATATTTCCCCATCTCACCCTCCTCTTTTTCATCCCCTATTAACTCCCCTCACTCATTTCACTCCCTTATTATCCTACTTCCCTATTACCTTCCCCTCTCCCATTCCATTCTTCCCTCCCCACTCTCACTTCCACTTCCCATTACTCACTTGCCATTTGAAAACTATTAATATATTATTATACTATTTTTTATACTTATTATCATACACCCCTATTACTTCCCTCTCCCATTCCACTCCTCCCTCCTCACTCCCACTTCCACTTCCCATTATTCACTTGCTATACACATTTGCAAACTATTGATATATTATTATATGATTTTTTATACTAATTGAATTACATGCAAAGTGGCACACCCATCCCATAAGTGCTTGATCAGATAATATACCTAGCAGCGTGTTTTTTTACGGATGTGCATGACACTAGAGCAAAAATAGTATTTAATGCTCGATCGACCATGCAAAGGATATCCGATGGGCACAACATTTTTCCTACACTGCAACCTAGGTGGTATTGAAATGTTCTCAAAGAGGCACACCCATCCGATAAGTACTTGGTCAGATAACACACCTAAGGGCGTGTTTTTTTGCGGATGTGCATGCCACTAGAGCAAAAATAGCATTTAATGCTCGATCTACCATGCAAAGGATATCTGATGGGCACAATACTTTTCATATGCCTCAACCTAGGTGGTATTGAAATTTTCTCAAAGAGACACACCCATCCGATAAGTACTTGGTCAAATAACACACCTAAGGGCGTGTTTTTTTGCGGATGTGCATATCACTAGAGAAAAAATGGTGTATCATGCGTGATCGACCATGCAAAGCATATCTGATGGCGACAATACTTTGCACACACCTCAATGTAGTTGAAACGGACTTGTGTGCAAAGTGGAGCCCGCATCCAATAAGTACTTGTTTAAATAACACACCTAGGACCGTGTTTTTTAATGGTTGTGCATGACACTAAGGCAAAAACGGTGTTTTATGCTTGATCAACAATGCAAAGCATATCCGATGGGCACAATACTTTGCACACTACTTCAACTAGGTGGAATTGACTTACATGCAAAGTGGCACACCCATCCCATAAGTGCTTGATCGGATAACATACCTAGCAGCGTGTTTTTTTTACGGATGTGCATAACACTAGAACAAAAATAAAATTTAATGCTCGATCGACCATGCAAAGGATATCCGATGGGCACAACACTTTTTCTACACCTCAACCTAGGTGGTATTGAAATGTTCTCAATGAGGCACACCCATCCGATAAGTACTTGGTCAGATAACACACCTAAGGGCATGTTTTTTTGCGGATGTCGATATCACTAGGGAAAAAATGGTGTATAATGCATGATCGACATGTAAAGCATATCCGATGGTGACAATACTTTTCACGCACCTCGATGTAGTTGAAACATACTTGCGTGCAAAGTGGAGCCCCCATCTAATAAGTACTTATTTGAATAACACACCTACGGCCGTGTTTTTATATGGTTGTGCATGACACAAAGGCAAGAACGGTGTTTTATGCTTGATCGACAATGCAAAGCATATCTGATGGGCACAATAATTTTCACACACCTTCAACTAGGTGGAATTGACTTACATGCAAAGTGTCATTCCCATCGCATAAGTACTTGATCGGATAACACACCTAGCAGTGTGTTTTTTTACAGATGTGCATGACACTAAGGAAAAAATGGTATTTAATGCTCGATCGACCATGAAAAGCATATCCGATGGGCACAATACTTTTCCTACACGTTAACCTAGGTGGTATTGAAATGTTCTCAAAGAGGCACACCCATCCGATAAGTACTTGGTCAAATAACATACCTAAGGGCATGTTTTTTTGCGGATGTGCATATCACTATGGGAAAAACGTTGTATAATGCGTAATAGACCATGCAAAGCATATCCGATGGTGGCAATAGTTTGCACGCATCTCAAACTAGTTGAAACGGACTCGCGTGCAAACTAGAGCCCCCATCCGATAAGTACTTGTTTGATTAACACACTTAGCACCGTGTTTTTTCATGGTTGTGCATGACACTAAGGCAAAAACCGTGTTTTATGCTTGATAGACAATGCAAAGCATATCCGATGGACACAATACTTTGCACACACCTTCAACTAGGTAGAATTGACTTACATGCAAAGTCGCACACCCATCCATAAGTGCTTGATCGGATAACATACCTAGCAGCGTGTTTTTTTTACGGATGTGCATGACACTAGAGCAAAAATAGTATTTAATGCTCGATCGACCATGCAAAGGATATCCGATGGGCACAATAATTTTCCTACACTGCAACCTAGGTGGTATTGAAATGTTCTCAATGAGGCACACCCATCCGATAAGTACTTGGTCAGATAACACACCTAAGGGCATGCTTTTTTGCAGATGTGCATACCACTAGGGAAAAAATGGTGTATAATGCGTGATCGACCATGCAAATCATATCCGATGGTGACAATACTTTGCACGCACCTCAACATAGTTGAAACGTACTTGCGTGCAAACTGGAGCCCCCATCCGATAAGTACTTGTTTGAATAACACCCCTACGGCCGTGTTTTTATATGGTTGTGCATGACACTAAGGCAAAAACGGTGTTTTATGCTTGATCGACAATGCAAAGCATATCCGATGCGCATAATACCTTCCACACACCTTCAACTAGGTGGAATTGACTTACATGCAAAGTGGCTTTCCCATCGCATAAGTACATGATCAAATAACACACCTAGCAGCGTGCTTTTTTAAGAATGTGCATGACACTAAGGCAAAAATGGTATTTAATGCTCGATCGACCATGCAAAGCATATCCGATGGGCACAATACTTTTCCTACGCCTTAACCTAGGTGGTATTGAAATGTTCTTAAAGAGGCACACCCATCTAATAAGTACTTGGTCAGATAACATACCTAAGGGCGTGTTTTTTTACGGATGTGCATATCACTATGGGAAAAACGTTGTATAATGCGTAATCGACCATGCAGAGCATATCCGATGGTGAAAATACTTTGCACGCATCTCAACCTAGTTGAAATGGACTTGCGTGCAAACTGGATCCCCCATCCAATAAGTACTTGTTTGATTAACACACTTAGGACCGTGTTTTTTGATGGTTGTGCATGACACTAAGGCAAAAACGGTGTTTCATGCTTGATCGACAATGCAAAGCATATTCGATGGGCACAATACTTTGCACACACCTTCAACTAGGTGGAATCGACTTACATGCAAAGTGGCACACCCATCCCATAAGTGCTTGATCGGATAACATACCTAGCAACGTGTTTTTTTATGGATGTGCATGACACTAGAGCAAAAATAGTATTTAATGCTGGATCGACCATGCAAAGGATATCCGATGGGCACAAAACTTTTCCTACACCACAACCTAGGTGGTATTGAAATATTCTCAAAGAGGCACACCCATCCGATAAGTACTTGGTCAGATAACACACCTAAGGGTGTGTTTTTTTACAGATGTGCATATCACTAGGGAAAAAACGGTGTATAATGCATGATCGACCATGCAAATCATATTCGATGGAGACAATTAACACACCTAGGACCATGTTTTTTCATGGTTATGCATGACACTGAGGCAAAAACGGTGTTTTATGCTTCATCGACAATGCAAAGCATATCCGATGGGCACAATACTTTGCACACACCTTCAACTAGGTGGAATTGACTTACATGCAAAGTGGCACGCACATCCCATAAGTGCTTGATCAGATAACATACCTACTAGCGTGTTTTTTTACAGATGTGCATGACACTAGAGCAAAAATAGTATTTAATGCTCGATCGACCATGCAAAGGATATTTGATGGGCACAACACTTTTTGTATGCCTCAACCTAGGTGGTATTGAAATGTTCTCAATGAGGCACACCCATCCGATAAGTACTTGGTTAGATAACACACCTAAGGGCGTATTTTTTTGCGAATGTCCATATGACTAGGGAAAAAATGGTGTATAATGCGTGATCGACCATGCAAAGCATATCCGATGGTGACAATACTTTGCAGGCACCTCAACGTAGTTGAAATGGACTTGCGTGCAAAGTGGAGCCCCCATCTGATAAGTACTTGTTTGAATAACACACCTACGGCCGTGTTTTTATATTGTTGTGCGACACAAAGGCAAAAATGGTGTTTTATGCTTGATCGACAATGCAAAGCATATCCGATGGGCACAATACTTTGCACACACCTTCAGGTAGGTAGAATTGACTTACTTGCAAAGTGGCATTCCCATCGCATAAGTACTTGATCGGATAGTTAACACACCTAGCAGCGTGTTTTTTTACGGATGTGCATGACACTAATGCTCGATCAACCATGCAAAGGATAAATTAAGTACTCATTAAAAATTATAATAAATGAGTAGATTATTAAAAAGAGACTAATATTTATGTAATTGTTGCTACTGCAGCTTGCTTACAAAGGACTCTCACAAAGGACATGGCTAGATTTTGTTCGAGGGATGGATGTGATTTTATGTAGCAAAAGAGAAGTAGTTGCATTTGCTACAATCCATGATAGTGATCCCAATTCAGTTTGCCACTTTTGAAGACCTGGCAAAGATAAGGTGGCAGTTACTATATCAAAGATTCTTAGCGCACATGTTGAGCTAAAGTATAAATGTGGAGATATGGAAACACTTGGAGATGTTATGCCCTACAATACATCCAACAAATCATTTATAGCATGGGACAAAGATGAGACTTATGCAACAGACATTATCAAGAATACAAAGTGCACCACCTTGGATTTTACTATAGGGGACATTTTACAAATGAGATCATTTGCAAATAAGACTGTAGCAGAAGGTGAAGTATTGGGATTTGAACAAGTGGAGCAATGGTCATTTGCACAGATGAGGATTTTAAAAGTCACTGATGATGGTATGGTTGATGACATAACATCCTTGATCCCTACTATGAGGTAGGCAAGAATATGAGATGGAGCATGCAATTTTTAAACATGAGAAAGAGGCACGTGGTTTTCAATGATAAAGACAAGGTATACTACAATATCAAAGGACCTAAAAAGCATGCCCATGTGCTAGGCTCTATCACGTCAAATGTCGATGATTTCAATATACTCAATTATAGAAGTGGCATCTTGTCTGGAGTGGATGAGTTCATTGGTTCCGAGAAACAAAATGACTTTAGAGGCGAAGCCTTATTTGGGGTGGATGAATTCTTGCACAGTGAGAAGGGCAAAGGTTTCAATAGCGATGTCTTGTCAAGTGTGGATGAGTTCATGCATATTAACAAACCTGGTGTCAATCAAGCTTGTGGATTTGTGAAAGCCATGCAAGATGTCCCAATGAGTGATGTTCTCTCAGGAGTGGAAGAGTTTCAAGGTTCTCAATACTCTCATAGAATATTGAATTCATTGAATGGTCCTAAGAGTATGTTAAAAACGAGGATGAGATCAACAGAGGATTATTCAATATTTAAATTTGATTGTGATATGGCCAAGGATGCAATGACCAATCATGGATGCTTGGTTACAAACAAATGTGAGGAGAAGAAGTGCATAAATACAAATAACAACGTGCACGAGGAACGAAAACGGTCATACATATGCATGAAGAGAAAGCGAATCCAGGCAGATCCACAAAAGCAACCAAAGAGGAAGAGAGTAATGAAGGAGGAGAACATGTTAAATGCATTGGGATATCTATGTTGCAAGCGAAGATGTATGCACTTCATTTATCTTGCAGACATCAGGGAATGTAGAGAACACATGTGGCAAAGAAGAGGAAGCGAAAGAAATGAATACCTTCTCACAAGTCTCTCTTGCTTTCTTCAAAATGGCAATAAAAGGCTAAGTTCAAGACAAAAGGTAAAACCTCTCGTAAATGGAAAAAGGATTTGCAATAAGGCATATCGCAATATTACTGGATTATCCCATGGTACATATTGGGATTTAGTCACCAAGGCAAAGGGCGGCAACAAATTTAGCATTCACGGTAATAGAGGAAGGTCCAAATCAAGAATCTCAACTGTCAGGGCAGCAGCAGTTTTGCAAGACTTCATACATGAAAATGCTTTACCTCAACTCCATATATCTACCAAACTCCCTAACGGTGATGCGATCACTGAAATGCACCTTCCAATGGGCTTAACAAAGCTCGAAGTATTTGACTCTATTGTAGAAAAGCAAAGGCAAAGATGGGATGCCATAGCTTCTTCTCATACTTTGCATACTCTTTGGAAGAAGAACTTTGGATATGTTAAAATCCCAAGGAGGCAAAAAATGTCAAAGTGCAATGTCTGTGATGATTTAAAGCAAGCGATTGAGAGTGCAACATGTCCAAATCAAAGGGAATTATACAAAAAAACTGAAAATCTCATCATGACCTTATTCGACATTCCAGACAAAAATATGCATTTTGGAAGGAGCAAGCTATTTCGCATCCCGATGACTACATGTGCCTTATTGTAGACGGCATGGATCAGAATACAACAACATTGCCTTGTTTTGTTGCCAGTCCAGCTAAATTACAAGGAAAGCACTTTCTAAAGACACATCTATGTGGAGTGTTAGTGCATGGAATTAAGTTCTTTTCACATATATGGATTGATTCCTTGCATCTACATGATAGCAATCAAGTTGTAACATCTATTATGAAGGCAATTTGCAATGTACATGCAGAAAAAGGTCGCCTACCACCGACTTTGAGAATACAAGCTGATAATTGCTGGCGAGAAAATAAGAATGTACTCATGTTTGCATTCTGCTCCATGCTAGTTGCTCATCAAATCTTCAATGAGGTCGAATGTGGATTTTTGTATGTTGGGCATACACATGAGGATATCGATCAGGTTTTTAGCACAGTCTCAAGGGAGCTTAAATGCAAGGATGTGGAGACAATAGATGACTTGGTAAGAAGATGTGGCAGGCAAGTTAGTGGTCGCAAGGAAAGTACAGTATGTGAGAGGCTCGAAGGAATGTATGATTGGAAGAGCTTCATTCTACCTTTCATACAAACAGGTGGTGATGCATTGACAGATCATACCAATCCACACTACTTTCGTTTTTTTTTTAAGATGAAAAACCTGTAATGCAATGGCAACAGTATTCTCATGATACAAAATGGGAACCTGAAGAACCTTACAGTCTCTTAACTTCAATTCCCAGCAAGGAAAGGTATCCAACATGGGCTCCTATACAAGAATTCAATGAGAGGTCTAACTGTGAAATAGAAGGATTAAAAGCATTTATTACATACAAAGAGGAAATGCTCTGGAGATATCGTGATTCGAAGCCTACTTAGAGAGAACACACTACCACTGTAATTAACAAGACACGAAATTTAATAAAGGACCTTGAGAGAATGCGATGCTCAAAGGATGTCAAGGAAGAATGCAATATGTTTTGGCCAAATGCTCATAACGATTTGTGCCCAGCTCTAGTCTTTGAAAATGAATTTGTATCATTACTCCCATGTCCCTATTGTGGACCAAAGAAGAGAGGTTTATGCCACAAGTAGATATAGAGGTCGATTGTTTTGTTGTGGTTCGGCCATCGGATGATGAATATGAGAATGTGAAGTTTTGGGTTGCAAAAGTAGTTGATGTGCAAAGAGATGACCAAGGGAGAGCTACAACATTTACAGCAGTATGGTATGAGCCAAAGGGCAGGAAGGAGAATATAGATAACAACACATTGTATACTAATTGTATAATGAAGGAGTGGGTCCCAAATGATGAAGCGGTCTCTCAAGTTTCGACGGAGACAATCATAGTGTCTTGGCATTCAAAGGCAAAGAAATCAAAGAAGCACATGGGATATGAGGTAGAAGGAAAAATAAAAATACCACAGCAAACTATTTTGCATATACACGAATTTTTAAGGATGCTCGCCATGGAGGAAGTAGAAGGAGACAGCGCAAATGAAGAATGTCCATGATTAAAGCTTTGTATTGAAGTCCATTGAAAGATTTTATTTGGGTACTAGGCAAGAAAACAAATCCAAGACGATTATAATCAGATTCATCACCTCCTATGTCAAATGAGAGTCAAAATATGCATTGGATGTCACCCAAGGGTCAAGGCTTGCCAAGACAATAGGGAGTTAATGCAGATGGCACCTAGCAAGGGACTATCACATTGAGCAATAAGACAATGGGGAGTCAATGCACCCAAGGGGCAAGGCTTGGCAAGATAACTTGTGGGAGTTAATGCAGATGGCACCTGTATTTTGCACTGGATGTCACTCAAGGGTCAAGGCTTGGCAAGACAATAGGGAGTTAATGCATATGGCACTTGGCAAGGGACTATCGCATTAAGCAATAAGACAATGGGGAGTCAATGCACCCAAGGGGCAAGGCTTGGCAAGACAAGTGGGAGTCAAATTATGTAGATGGCACCTGGCAAGGGACTATCATGACATTGAGCAATAAGACAATGGGGAGTCAAATTATGCAGATGGCATGAATTGAGGCTCTTTAAGAGCAACAATTTAAATTGTAAACATATGTTCAATCTATATCATTTTGGATATAAAGACTCTAGCTGAGAGCAATGTCTCTCAATGTAATCATATAATAATAGCTATAATTGCTATTATACCTCTTTGGTTCAATACAAAACTTGGGTCTTATGGCATCATGTCTTTTTTCTATTTATTAAAAGTTTTAAAAATTTTGTGCATATTGCAAGTGACAATGTTATTTTCATGAAATATTTAAGTCTCCTTTCATGGATTTATAAATTTATCATGTCAAGGAAAAACGTCAAGGAAAAATATTAAAAATAATTAAATTAACAAATAACTTAGATATAGCTAGAATTTCTAATATAGGATTATTTCAAATTCTTGCATGTTGGTGCAAAAGTATAGATTGAAAAAACAATATTTTTATGTGAATATGATAGTGCCACAAAGTGAACTTTTAATTTGGAAAGAATATTTTCAGAAAGTAAAATTTTGATTTGTGAAGGATATTTTCACAAAGTAAAGTTTTCATTTGGGAAGGATTTTTGGGCTTCATCCAAAAACAACACAAAAAGTCCAAAATTAATGAAACAGGTGTTATTTTCAAACGACAATAAGCTTAGTGGGCTCAACTCCCATCATTGGCACAAAGTCTTATAGGTATTCTAAGCTATAGCTAGGATTATTGTACCGATAATTGTGATGCACTAGAGTAATTATGATTATGTTATGTTATTGACATGACTTCTTTGTTGCTTGGATAGTTCATCCTCCCAATTATAGTGAAAGGGTGCTTACAAGAAGATGTTAGAAATGCAAAAATTAAGTGAGGTGAGGAGAATGAGGCAATATGTAAAATAGTTTTGCCAATATCAATGATGGTGGGCTATGGTTCGATCTCATCCTCAATGAGATCAACCCTTGCCAAACTATCTACTTCAAAATCCAAACCAATGTTGAGACATTCAACCCACTACTACTTGTGCTACTCATGTGCTCATCGAAATTAGCATGACCATGGTAGGCTCGTCCTCGTGGCAGGCAATGGCCTCAATATCTATGTCTCCTATCTCATAATCATCCTCCTCTCTCGTATCACGATCATGATCACCTCCATGGCCATGATCATCCTCCATATGCTCCATATTAGTAAATGTATTATACATCACTTTTGAGCATGGCGTAATAGGTATGAGATGCCACCACCTATTATTATCCACCATTGGTTGATAGACAACCTAATTCAAACACAAATACAATCATGTTATTTTCCTTGCATTGAAGATATCAAATATTTAAAAGTGAGTATTTTTATATGTGTGTACACTACCTGTTCACATTGTTGCGGTAGTACTAGTGTGCTTCTTGCTTTGCCAAAACTGAGGAAGATGCGCATAATGACATCGTACAGGAGGAAGATGGAGATCATGATAAATATTGAGGAAGAAGATGAGGATCATCAAGAATCACCACACTTTATTGAAGAAGATAATCAAGTCTTAGGTGAACGTATGATGCTAGAGTACGATGATGATAGAGCAGATCAACTCGGTATATAGTTAGAGATAGACTTGTTTGGCACGTTAGACTTGGCTTAGGATGATGAAGCCGTTGATGTAAATGCTCTTCATTGATTTTTTTCATCTCAAACTTGCACATGAATATATGAGCTTAAAACTTGATGTACATGCTCTTGTACTATTATTCTCTCAAAGGATCAAACATGTATGAAAAGGAAAAAAAAATTGTCATTGGGAAAAACTATCTTTTAACATCAGTATGGGAAAAAACACTCTGTAAAATGTCGCTATAGGAAACTGTCTCAGTGTCACTATATAACGACCATTCAAAAATCTAATAAGTGTTACTATATAGTGATGCTCTTTAAATGTTGCTATATAGCGACACTTGTCTAAAGTCGCTATATAGCAGCACTTAATGAATCCCGCTTTGAATATCGACAATTAGCACCCCGCACATGCTAAACATCGATGCTTAAGCATCGAAATAGGGCTCATGTGTAGTAGTGGATGCACGTCTAATCCAATCCTCCAAGAGAGGTCACATGTTGCCTTGCCATATCTCTTGATGTCCGTAATTTATTTCCCCTTGGAAGCATTTTACACAATAGACTGCACATGAAGACCATAAATGAGAAAAAGCATTCGAGTAATTGGCCCACTAGCATAATTCACCATGTTTGCAAAATAGACTTTAAAGCTTACCTGAGTAATGCATTCAAACTTGCATTGCTCCATCCATGGATGGTCTACAAGTTTAGTAACTCAAGGGAAACACGTAGAAAGAGAATGTGCACCCCTCAAACAGTGGAGTCGATGCTATGGTAAAAAGATCATCCTGCTTCATGCTATCATCCCTACTTGAGGAATAAATCCTACACCATATGATCAAACACCTCATCCTCCATGGCCTTATGAGGTAATGGTAGAGTTTTACTATCACCATCACTCTAGGCATCCATAACGGTCCCTCTTAAAGATCCCACTTCATATCGCTGATGCTTCACCTCCTCATGACGAGCATAGGGCAACACATGCGAGTGTGGCACTACATCCTATATCAAATTAAAAAAGATCATATATCAAACACATGAACACACATAGGTATCTCAATCAACCTTAACACTTTAACACTTACCATGTTTACAGTCGCATCCCATTCTCCATACTTTGAGACATGATTGAGTGTAATTCTGCGTGCATGATACATGTTTCATCAACATTGATCACACATACATTGGATTTTTTGTTCCAACCACATTTTGCGATGGTGGATATAGAGGGATTCATCCTCACTAGAGCTACTTGTTGAAGATGAATACATCCTATAGATAAACAACCCAAAAAATGTGTTCTTCATGAGTTGTAAATATCAAAACTCTGTGTAGCATCTAAAAGTGCATCTAAATTATGGAACGTATCTACAGTGTAGACGTGTTGATAGCCACGCTTTTAGATGCGTAGATAGATGCGCAAACTGTGAACTGATTTTCGAACCTACTTTTAGCACACTTGCTTTCCTTGTCATACTTTTAGTGTCGCATGGCTTGCTTTCCTATTAACACACACAGCTCCAGGAATCCACACTCATCTCCAGGCTTACACACTCATCCCCAAGCATACAAGAGAAGAGGGTGAACAAGGAAGAGAAGAGAGAGAAGCAGCTTTGAAGAAATACAAGAAGCTTCCATACCTCTATCCAAGGTAAGTCTCTTGGTGGTTGGTATTCTTTGGAAATTGCTCTCCTTAAATTCATCCTTTATCGTATGCAGGGAAGGGATGTTTTTGGTACTAGAGTTGTTCTTTTTAGGGGCGGGCGCATGTCCTTTTCACCTTTTTTTAAAAGGCATCTATTGGAGTACATCTACAGATGCATCTAATAGCGTGTCTAATATTTTGAAAAATAGGCAGTCGCACCTATAGATGCACTGTTAGACGCATCTATAGACATGCTCTGACAGTTTTCTTATGTTTTATTTCCCTACCTTCCCTTTCCTTCCCCTTTCCCTTCCCCTATTTTCAATGCCTTAAGCATTCGTGAGGAAATAAGAGATTGCATGAATGATGGAAATAAGTGATTGCATGAGGGTAGGTCCAAGAAAGAGGAAATTAGACTAAAGCATGAGAGCGGGATAAAGAAAGAGGGCATGCATGATGGAGCATTCTTTTTCTCTCTTTTTTCTCCTCTTTTTTCCTCTCTTTTCCCCTCTCTTTTCCTCTATTTTCTACTCTCTTTCCTTCTCTTTTTACCTCTCTTTTCCTCTCTTATCTCCTCTCTTTTTCTCTCTTTTTTTTCCTCTCTTTTCTCCTCTCTTTTCTCCTCTCTTTTCCTCTCTTTTCTCCTCTCTTTTCTCCTCTCTTTCCTTCTCTCTTTTTCTCTCTTTTATCCTCTCTTTTTTCTCCTCTCTTTTTTTCTCTTTTTTCTTCTCTCTTTTCTCCTCTCTTTTCCTCTCTTTTCCTCTCTTTTCTCCTCTCTTTTCTCCTCTCTTTCCTTCTCTTTTTTTCTCTCTTTTATCCTCTCTTTTTTCTCCACTCCTTCATTCTCTCTTTTCCCCTCTCTTTTCCTCTCTTTTCTCCTCTCTTTTCTTCCCTTTTTTCCTCTCATTTTCTCTCTTTTTTCTTCTCTCTTTCCTCCTCTCTTTTCCTCTCTTTTCCCCTCTCTTTTCCTCTCTTTTCCCCTCTCTTTTCCTCTCTTTTCTTTTCTCTTTTTCTCTCTTTTCTTCTCTCTTTTTTTCTCTTTTTCTCTCTTTTCTCCTCTCTTTCCCCCTCTCTTTTTTCTCCTCTCTTTCCTTCTCTCTTTTCCTCTCTTTTCCCCTCTCTTTTCCTCTCTTTTCTCCTCTCTTTCCTTCACTCTTTTTCCCCACGCTAAGCTTCAATAGCATGACATTGAGCAAGCAGATACAGACTTCTGTCACTCTAATGCAAAGAATGCAAGAGTCTATAAATGCTTGCTCAATGTCAGGCTATCACTCTAGTTTTTCTTTTTCCCCAATGATTGCATGCATGATGGAAAGAGGGCATGCTCAATGGTAATCTTCTTGTTTTCTTTTCTACAGTTCATCATGTGGCCAGGAAGCTCTTCAGCCTCACCTGATCTTCCGGATGCCATCTTTCGAGAATTATATAACATTTTGAAGCACCCTCCCATCCTAGGGATCTATACACATACATGATGAGTACTCTAAACACCCCCCAAGAGTCAACAATACAGACTCCAAACCACCTCAACCCCACACTAACTAAGATTACTCCTGTGGAGTTGAGATAGCCTAGTAGGCTACAGAGCCGTTCCCCTTCTGCCCAATCATTAGGAGTCCCTTCCCTGTGGTCTAGTGTCCCTTATCCCCGATCATCAACACTCCCTACTCCCCTATAGCAGTCTGGAGCCCCTTCTCCCCCCTATGGTCTAGAGGCCCTTTTGCCTCGTAGAGCCGCCAACGTACTCCCGTGCAGTTGAGAGTCACTTCTTTAGATACGAGTGGCCAATGTACTAGCTCGACACAACAGGGTAGCAGGCATAGTAGCAGGAAGAGGGATGCATGGCACAATGCTTTGGGGGGGTTAATGGTGGGAACGGGGATGATTCAGACAGGAGGCATCTTGATGGATGCACAAGGGAAGGACATCATGGCCTTGATGCACTCTATAATTGTTGCTAACGCAATTAGAAAGATTGCTTTATTCACTACTACAAAGAGAAGCCAAAAAAGTTGGTTGATGAGACCATAGCTACAGTTGCTATACGCTCTAGGTATCCCAATCCCCCTAATGTTTAGTTCACATATAAATGAGCAAAGTCAAGATTGTTATTATACTTGCCAATAATAAAAGATCTTCACTTAAGAGGTAGGCACTAGCCAAGATTGTTAGGAGAGAGGGAGGCCAAGATTACTGTGAGTGGAAGAAAGCAATGAAGGCAGTAAAGGCAGGGACCCTTGTTTGCTCAGGGGGGTCACTATGGATAAAATCTCTATATCACATGCATTCAAGGCTTATTTGTAAAATCCCTTATCCGTATATTTTTCATTAATAAAATGTACCCTTTTTCTATACAAATCTGTAATTTTTTTTTAAATCAATTTAAATACTCCCTTATATAAGTTAAATTCTATAAATTTTAGAAATTAAAAATATCCTTTTATTAAACTCACGTGATAGGATTACATAAGATGAGTGACCCCCCCGAGCTTGTCTGTTGCAGTATGTGGAGCCATGAAGGATCCAAATGGGGCAATATGGAAACTGCATTTTGGAGCAGGGGGTGTTGAATCATGGGAGGCCCAATTTGTAAGTATCAATCTCAAATTATATTGTGTTTATGTGGTTTATTATGTACTAACCCCTCTGTAAATTGTACTAACCCCTCTGTAAATTGTGTCATCTTCCAGCTTGATATCGTGTTCAGATATCCTAATCCTGTCGAGATAGCTTACCACCACCACCATCAAAGAGGAGATACATGGAAGCACTTCTATGATGATGGGTTGATCAATGAGGAGCAGTATGTTTGGGCTACTAGAGCACCCCCCCAGGTATTTAAAAGTACTTAAATAATGTCAATATTGTAAATAAAGATTTGATTTTTCATACATTGATACATGTTGTCCCTCATTTATAAGGCCCTAGGGTTGATCAGGAGGCAGGAGATGAGGAAGAAGGTGATAAAGAAGGGAGCGAAGAAGGGAGCGAGGACACAAAGACCTTAGATAAGTTATAGTAGTGCTAGCTACTCTTTTGTATACTTGAAGCCATCAGCTTGGCTTCATGCCTCTTGTATATACACTCCTCTTATTCTTTGTACTTGAAGCCACAAGATGTGGCTTGGCTTCGTGCTATATACAGTATATACAAGCACTTTTTGGGCTATGAATTAATATATACTCCTTTTATTTTTTTGACTTTCAATTTCCTTATGCAACATTCTATCAATGAATGCCTTGTGAACTAAATCTTTTGGAGTTGTAATGTTTTATTTGGAATTGTAATCATCGACTATAGATGTGCTTGGAATCGTAATTAAAATGCCAACCATGATAATTAAAATGAGATTGGCTATAAGAATTGAATTGCACATTATGGAAATGGGATTCTTCTAACCACACAGCATACATAACATACACAGCATTCTGCTCAACTACACAAAATTTTTCTTTTATTAAAAAATTAATTCTACAGAGTGTTTATAAGCATGTCTATGAACTCATCTTTCTTTTTTTTTAAAATTTCTACAGGGCGTCTAAAAGTGCATCTATAGGCGTGTCTGTCTGTTATATAGATGCACCTATAGATTTGGGTCTATAGATGCGCTAATAGATGTGCAAATAGATGCACCTGTAAGTTTTTTTTTACTTAAAGAAATGCGTCTGTGTACATGTCTATGGGTGCTTTGTGTTGTTGTGTGGTAACTAAACCACAACTAACTAGAAGAAATGTAAGGTGGATGTTGTTGTTGCAAAAATTTGATTATCAATCAACAAATAATTCATACACCAGGAAGACAGCATGCAATTGTTGATTAGTTAAGTAGACTTATCACAGGAGAAGATCCTATTAGAGTGCCATATCAACTACTAGATGCAGACTATATTTGCAAAATTTCTTACTGAATTAACAGTGTCCCCAGGACCATCAAAGTTCATACTCAGATTTTCTGTCGAAAAATGGTACGTGCCTCTGCAAGAAATGTCTTTGCTTTTCTATTTCTTAAATAACATTGAAAATGAGTTCAGGTGGTGATACTTTATGCTACTTTTTGTAGGTGTGTCTAGTTTATTTGTCTCCAAGACCTAAGGATGTCAAATGCAAAGACATTGATGCAATTGACCTATCAAGAAAAAGAGGTAGATGCTATCAGAGAGTACGAGGCTGCAAAGAAAAGAAAGCAATGACAGAAAGCACGGGTGAAGTGAGATATGGTAAATTAGGAAAATGTTGTATCTGACATGGACAAGAGATGAAAGATAGAAAGGAAGTTGTTTTCTTCTTTGAAGAACAAACAAGAGCAATAGAATCAAAAACCAAAAAGGATATCTTCACACAAATCTCGTTTCATCCTAATATCAAGCATTTGCATAGTGCCAACAAAGAAGTTCTATTGTTGCTGAAAACAATCGTAACCAATATACGCAGAACCTTAACCCATGTCAAACAACCATGGAGCCATGATGAAGTTTTGTTCAAAAGGTCTATTATGATGATTTTGATGAATTCTGATGGGCAAGAATGCCAAGATTTCAGCATTGCAAAGACTTTCGTACTCTGCAAAGCCTCACTTGCTCATCAAAGATTAGGAAATGTTGTTGCTATCCTCCTATTGAAGACAAAAACAACAATGTAGCAGCATTACATAGGAGGTTAAGATATTTTGATTGCATTTTGGACTCAGGAAACATGGGTGTCCCCCAATAAGAAAGATGTTTGTAGAAAGAGGATAAGTAGAAAAACCTATGTGAAGCACCCTATCCATCTTCTTGAAGAACCTCAGGTTTGGATTCGCCACCTCCCCACCATGATTACTCATCTGAGTCATATTAATGAACTGCTTCTAGGTTGTTTTTTCCGTGATGAACTGCTTCTAGACTAGTTTTTGCCATGATGAACTGCTTCTGGATTGATTTTTGCCATAATGAACTACTTCTAGAGTGGTTTTTGCCATAATGAACTACTTCTATACTAGTTTTTTCCATGATGAATTGATTTGAGGTTGCATTCTCACTGCTATGTAACTGCTTGGAGCCATGTAGACTCCAAGCTCACTCCAAGTTAAGGAATGACACATTCAAGTAGATCTTCTATCGGACTGCTTTGTCAATGCCGCTTGGTCCTCTTGCATGGCCATGTCACTCATAGCTTCTCTTGTAACTGCTTTGAGAATGGTTTGTGACTAGTTTCTACTTGTGCTTTACAGTGTGCTTTGCACGTGCTTTAGCAATGTTAGAAGTGTTTTCACATGTGCCCAGTTGGGTCTGTTACTTTAGAAGTGCTCTTGCAAGTGCTTCAGGGCTATCTTGAATCTTCTATGGCATTGGATCAGTGACTACTTTACCACCACTACTTTCTTTTTAAAAACTATTTTTTCACAGCTTGATTTTTTGATTGGTTGTCAGAGCTTTAGCAATGCATTGTGACTTCTTTGGCAATGCTTTGCATGTGATTGTTATTGCTTTGGTAGTGCTTTATGACTGCTTGTCCTTTTCTTAACTGCTTTCTACTTGTAATGTGCTTTGCACGAAATTTAAAAGTTCTCTGTATGTGCTTTGTGACTGCTTTGAAAGTACTTTAACATTGATTTGTGGCTTCTTGTACACTACTTTCTATTTGATGGAGTGCTATACTGGTGCTTTTTAGTGCTATGACAATGCTTTAGTGCTGCTTTGTCACACTGCTTTGCTTTTGTGATTGGTTTGCATGTGTTTTGGCAGAGCTTTACATGTGCTTTGGCAATGCTTTGCATGTGCTTGTTACTGCTTTGGCAATGCTTTATGACTACTTTTCCACTGCTTTCCACTTGTAATTTGCTCTACATGATTTGTGGCAACTTGTCCACTATTTTCTATTTGAAGAGTGCTTTACATGTCCTTTGCATGTGCTTTGGCAGAGCTTTACATGTGCTTTGGTAGTGCTTTGCATGAGCTTTACATGTGCTTTGGCAGTGCTTTGCATATTCTTGTTATGACTTTGGCAGTGCTTTATGACTGCTTGTCCTTTTCTTAACTACTTTATGAGTGTTTTTCCACTGCTTTCCACTTATAATGTGCTTTGCATGATTTGTGGCAACTTTTCCATTTCTTTCTATTTGAAGAGTGCTTTACATGTGCTTTGCATGTGCTTTGCATGTGCTTTGGCAGAGCTTTACATGTGCTTTGGTAGTGCTTTCCATGTGCTTTGGTAGTGCTTGTGGTGCCTCTTACTTTGTGACATTTATTCATGCTGCTACAAAGTACATATGGGTATATCTGATTCTTCAGAAGCATGATGTATATGATACATTTCAATGCTTCTTGGGTAATGCTAAAAATCAATCAGGAAAGAAGCTATTGAGCTTGATGACTGATGGTGATGCAGAGTTTACCTCTCCTAGATTTCAGCATCTATGTGATACACTTGGTATCAGGAGGGTGTTACCACTCCTCATCTTTCTACTCATGATGCCTTGGCAGAAGGCATAAATAAGATTCTATTGGACATGATTGGTAGCATGCTAAGATATGCAATTCTTACCGAATGCTATTGGGCTGAGGCATGTAAGACAGCTACATACTTGCTTAACAGGTCACTCAAGAGATCTCTAGATGGTAGAGTGCCATTTGACTTATGAGGAATTTTAGATTATAGGAGGACTCATAGCTCCAGGTATGGTGGCAAACCCAAGAATTATATCTCACATATTTTGGGTACCATTGATTCAAGAGGAAATATCTTATGATAAAGATGTCGAAGCAAAATTCTTTGGGAATTCGGTCAGCCGGCATCAATGAATAATTATTCTTTGATGTAGAACGTTCAAGATTCTATGATAAGGCAACCAGCTAGAGTGGTACTTGGAGAGGGTCCAATGCCAAGTCAAGCAAAACAATGTTAGGGGAAAGCTATTCTATATTGAGAGCAACTATTGATAAGGGCTACAACATTTCATGGGCCAACATTTGGTGGTGGATGTTGGTAAGAAAACTTTAACAGGTACCACTAATCATTCCAAAGGTGGTCCATTTTTTACATCATTATTTAAATATGGGAAGAGATCTTCGTGTTGAGAGTTGTGGTGCCATGAGCACATGTAGAGCAAAGGTATGAGCAAAGGATAAGCTGCCACATGGCATGGAGGAGATATCCCACATGTGAGCAAGAAAAATGGATGTAAGTACCCTCACCTATAAAAGGGAGGTTCATTTGAAGTAATATCAGTCAAGCACTTTGCACTATCTCAAGATTCTCTTTATGAGTCCAAGCTAATCTATCTTGGAACCTAATTGACTTGAGATACATGTCATGAGCACTCTCTTCATCATGTCTCCACATAGGTTCCATCCACCTTAGAGTGCTCCATAGATCCTGAGGCACACATGTTTTGTCATGGTATCAGAGCATAGGTTTAGCTCTCCTAGTTTAGCTCATTAGTAGTTCACTAGGATTGCTTCCATTTCTAGATTAGTTGTAGGCATGTCTTAGGAGCACGTGTTTTGTCATAGGTTAGTTTTACTTTTAGATTGAGAGTTCTCTTCTACCTAGACAAATTCCATCATGCATTTCCAGTCATTGAGAGACTCTTCTTGTTAGGTATCCTGAGAGAGATATAGGTCTTAGTCTTTGAGAGAATTGTGTTTGGAGAGCATCTCTCTGAGGGACTCTTCAAGGCTGTTGTAACCAAGAAAAAGCCAGAGAGATGAACTCTACGGTACCTAGCAACATCTATTGCAGCACAGCCCACAGCTCCCTCGACTTGGTTGGACTCCTCCAGCAATGCCAGCATCCTCGTCGTCCAACAGCTCTACAGAGCCATAGCTTTTGTGCTCCCTCGACACCTACGGCTAGCTGTAGATCCGAAAGCTACGGACCCGAAAGATCTACAGAGCTCCAAAGCTCGACCAGCAGTGCTAGCAAAGGGCCTACCTACCCGTGACTCTGCAACAAGCTCCAACCCTCTACAGTAACAAACTAAGCAGCAGTAGCCGCCCTACTACTTACAGTCTAAACCTCACGGTAGCCCATCTACCTCTTTAGCAAGCATGCAAAGTCAAAGCTCTTCTGTGCCATAGTCACGCTCCAACAACCACGAACGATGGACTGTCCAAGCTCCTGTACTCCTTCAACAAAGCCAACGAGATGCAGTGCCAACCGCCATCGACTTGCTTGCACAACAAATCTACCACCTACACGACGAACAGCCAGCCGCACGACTCACTGGCCTCAGCACACGGACGCCGACTATCTTCAACGAACGTAGCGCACCATCTACGACCCTCACGAACTCTAGCAAGGAGCATCCAGCTCCTCGACTCTGCAACGGACGAGCTCCATCCACTGGCGCCTAGCAACTAAGCTCTCCAACGACCTCGCAAGCGAGCTGCTCACTCAGCTACTCAGGCTCCTTGCCGCCCACAAGGCACTCCATGCAACACCTCTAATGGGAAAGGCGGCTCAAGCGCAGCTTCCTCCAAAGGTAGCCTTCAGCCACAGTGTTCCGAAGTGAGACACAGACGCTCAGTTGACACGAGATAGCCTCCAAGGCGGCTCAGCCTAGCTCAACCGAATCGTGCACCTCTAGCCTCCTCACGGCAGATCCTGACGGCTAGACAACCACAGCACCCTGGCCTGCATATAGTGCTGTTGCTAGGCATAAGCGAAACTCAGATAGAAGATGAATCTAGAAGAGCATCTCACCTGCACGACGACGAAGCCTTCGATCGTCTTCAACATTCGGCATCCTCCTAAGCTCATTGCAAGCTCGTAGCTTTTTGCCACGTGGTGGATAAGCCAAGGCTAGGTCAACATGACCTTCGTTTAGGTCTATGGTTGGTTTTTGGACACGTGTCAGGATTACAATTACCATGGTAATGTGAATGTAACCTTGGGTTAACCTGTTTGGATTAAAAGATTGCCACATGGCACAGTGCCATCTAGGCACAGAATCCCTTGTTAAGCACAGTATGGAATTCAACATGTGAATCCCTGTGCCACATCATCAAAGGCCCTCTTCTTCACAAAAATTCAACAAGCCATAACTTGCAATCC
Source organism: Dipteris shenzhenensis (assembly GCF_047967505.1). Classification (NCBI taxonomy): domain Eukaryota; kingdom Viridiplantae; phylum Streptophyta; class Polypodiopsida; order Gleicheniales; family Dipteridaceae; genus Dipteris; species Dipteris shenzhenensis. The sequence goes on from NC_141621.1 coordinate 16,552,580, forward strand.
AGGAAGAATTTGGCCACGCTCCAAAAAGGAAAAGTGATCGTCTTTTCAAGCTCTACGTGCCTGTCAAGTCAAAATCATTGTATGCAATTAGACACTGCCAATATTGAAAGAATTCAATTGGTAAGACCTTTGCAACCATTGGAAAAAGCAAAGCATGAATGCAAACATCGATGTAAAAAGCAAGCCAAAAGCACAAGTGCATGAGATGACCATAGCAGGAAGCATGGCATCCACACACAAAGCATCAAGGCACATGAAAGAACAAAGCAGCATGCATGAAGCTACACAAGGAAGAAGATTGCAGATTGAAGAATCAACAAGTCAACTACGTGGAGTCATCATCAAGCCATGAGCCAAAAGGTAACATCAATGGAATGTATTGAAAAGCAAAAACCTTGCCAACCTTGCCTATGTTTTGTAAAACAAACCTGACCACCTGAGAGTAGCTATGAAAGCACCCAGGGGAGGTATTGACATGTAAAAACCACACTTGACCACCTTAAGTAGCAATGCATGCACTAAGGGGAGGTGATGGATTTGTAACTCACATCTGACCACCTTGCAGTAGCCAAAGGATTATGGCACCAAGGGGAGGTGTTGAGAGTTGTGGTGCCATGAGCACATGTAGAGCAAAGGTATGAGCAAAGGATAAGCTGCCACATGGCATGGAGGAGATATCCCACATGTGAGTAAGCAAAATGGATGTAAGTACCCTCACCTATAAAAGGGAGGTTCATTTGAAGTAATATCAGTCAAGCACTTTGCACTATCTCAAGATTCTCTTTATGAGTCCAAGCTAATCTATCTTGGAACCTAATTGACTTGAGATACATGTCATGAGCACTCTCTTCATCATGTCTCCACATAGGTTCCATCCACCTTAGAGTGCTCCATAGATCCTGAGGCACACATGTTTTGTCACTTCGGTGGTTACAAGAGAGATGCCAAGTGCTAACAAAGACACTAGAGCTAAAGAAAGAAGAGATCTGCATATGCAAAAGGCATCCATAGATGAGGAGAAGTGGAAAGTAGTTGAGGATTTGAAAGAGGCCAAGTATATCACTGAGAAGCGCACAAGATGTTTTTTGGGAAAATCTTGGTGCAAAGTCTATGGGATATAGAAATTGGAGGTAGTGACCTTTTGAAGAATATGCAGGAGACCCATAAAGAAAGGAAAATTAAGCTGCATGTCAAAAAGTCACTAGAAACCAACCTTAAGGAGCAATTTGATAGCTGTTTATTTGTGTTGTTTGAAACAGGAATACAACAAAGCATGCCATAGACATCAGCTTCTGGAGCAAGGTTGTTAGGGAAAGTATTTATGAAAGAGATAGATTATGCCATGAGGGTGTTGGAGTCTTTCCATGAGTAGGAAAGTGAAATGCAAATAGATTATTCATTCCAATTTCAAGCTTGGCAAAAGGATAAGCAAGAATTATAGAGAAAGATTGATGTCCACTAGAAGGAAACTGGATCAAGGAGTTAAAGCAACATTTCTTGAGTCAGTAAAAGGAGCTGTTTGAAAAGTATAAAATTTAAAAAGAGGAAGAGGTGTAGCAGCTCACTAAATGAAAGACATGGTCTTCTAACTGAGCATTTTCAACCCTTGTTTCAAGGTCCCAAGGAAAATTCAAGCCCTTATTGTCATTGATAGCTTCTTCAAGATCACTATTTCATTCAAGGTCAACCTTAAGGAATGGCACTTCTGGATCGATTGATTCTTCATGTGTGAGGGGAGGTTTTACTTGGATGACCTTAGCATCCATTTATGAGAAGATTGGATCTAGTGTATGGCAGTTTGTCAATGGTCACTAATACTTGGATCCAATTATTGACATTGCTTTGTGTATCTCCCGCTAAGGCTTGTGGTGGCGGGAGGGCTCATTTGCTTGAGATTGAGGTTAAAGAGGTTTCATCCAGTGCTCTAGGCACAATGAGTTTTATTGCTCATGTCTCCACATTGACTCTTACTTTGCTACGTCACAATTTTGTATGATCAATCTATCAGCTCCCCAATCATGGCTTCACACAACCAAGGACGTCCAAGCAAGATTTGATAAGATTTCTTGGGGAGATCCAAGATTGTGAACTCAAGAGTAAAGCAGACTCCTGCTACTTTTGTGGACACTCCATTCAATATTCCCAAGGGTTTTCACGTGAATCATCTGCATGGTGTATGCTGAAATTATCCTTTTGCATTGGTGAGAGACCCCATTCATCATAGAGACCCTTGGATAGGACACTTGAGCACACCTACTCCACCACCCACAATGGCTCGACTTCATCATATGCTTGTTAGGGTATAACCTAGCACCAAGTGGAGCACACTTTTGTAAATCAACATAAGTCATAGTAGTTGTGGGGAAAACAACCATATGGGTAGTTATAACCATTTTTTTCTATTAGAATCACTTACAAAATAGAGTGATGGTAATATGATGATGGTCATCGACTGCAAACTCAAGCCTCCACTATTCCATTTCCTTCATTGTTTCATCTTCTATCCCTCTCGACCATTTCAATATCCCTTGCACTCTTCTTGCAACTCCTATCCCCTCTCATAATGGACCCTGCACAGTCAGGGAGCTCCTCACACAATCTTTCCTTACCCTCTGCAACACAATGCGAGAGCCTCTCCTCCCCTAATCTTGAAATCATGACATATGGGAGCACCTCTCTCACTCTTCAAAAGCCCAACTTGGATGCTCTCCAAAACTTCATTAGGTTGGTACAAAAGGTGAACGTGAAGGAGGTCTATCAAGGTGAGAAGATTACCATTAATGAAAGGGTGATTGAAAACGCTCTATAAATTTATGTTGGAAGTCTGCAAGCACAGTTTTTCGAGAAGCAGCAGAAGAGACATGATATTCTAGATGTAAACCCCAATGCTCAGATTAATAAAGATGGTGGAGTCAAGCTTTCTAACTTGCCAACAAACCTCCATGCTATGCTGAAGAAGACCATTCACTTCTTTCATGATACGAGAGGAACCATCAAGTTCTAGCAAGTTCAAGTAGCAATAGAGCAACTGAAAGGATATGATGTATCTTTCTCAAGGGATAACCAATGTGAAGAATTGCATGGATGGTAAATCCCAATTGTCATCTTGGTCGACTAGAGTTGCAATGCACCTGATGGCATCGACCCTCCTCAAAGGGATTTTTGAGCAATACGATAGGCAAATGTCTCACAGGGTGAATTTTCTACAAGAGAAAGCCACCGATGCAGCAAAAGTAATGCAACTTGAGAAAATTTTCAGGGAAGGTGCAGAAGCCAAGGTAGAGGAGGCACAAGTGATGGCCTTGCATTAGGCACAAGAGCAAGCTGAGGCCGCTATAAAAATGGCCAACATGGAAAGGCATAGAAGAGAAGAAGCAGAGAAGCTCATGAAGGAGCTCCAAGGTAGGCTTGAGGAAGTGAGAAGTGATGGGGACATCATGCACAAGGAGCTAGGAATGATGTGAAAGAAGCTTGAAGATCAGAGAGCTGAAAAGGAGGGTCTTTACAAATGGATCTGCAACATGAAGAACGAATTGAACATTGAGAAAGACCAGATGATGGAAAAGCTAAAAAGGGAGAATGAAGAAACCAGAAAGGTGATGCAAGAACTGTGAGAGCGCTTCAAGGCTAGGAAGGATGGGGCAGAGAGCAGCTGGGGTGGAGAAGATAATGAGGAAACTCTTAAGGCTAGGAAGGATGCAGAGAGCAGCCACGATGGAGCAAGCTGCAGTAGCCACAGTGGAGCAATTTCCACTAGCCATGGTGAGGGTTGTTTTTTCAAAATACTATTGGAAGTCCAAAGAGTAAGCTACAAGACCCTGCAATAAGATTATGATAGGGCTGTGCATTATCTTGTCATGACTTTTGACAGTTATGAAAAGTAGCCTGTCATCCTGAGAGATTTCCAAACTAGAGTGAAAGTCTTGAAAATGACAGCAAATGTTGATGTTTTTGAGCAATTTAAGCAGCTTCAATAGATGTTGCGGGATTCAGATGAAGCTATTGCAAAGAGTGAGAAAAGAGTGGAGGAGATGAAGGAGAACATCCACAACCTCAGGATGAGGGAGGAAGGAATCAAAAAGCAACTTCATGATGTACAAAGCAAGACTGTGGTATTGACATCCATAGTCTTAGGATGAGGGAGGAAGGAATGAAGAAGCAACTTCATGATGTACAGAGCAAGACTGTGGTATTGACTGTGGTTAAATCGAATACCTATCTTGCTATGCAGCAAGGTCCAAAAGGCATGGTTTGCCATACCCCCATCATAGATGACTACATGATCTGATAGCCTGTGTGCTATAGCTATCTATGATGGACAGATCAAATGTGCATGCTTGCTATAGCTATCTACAACGAGAAAGTAGATGCTACAACTCAATTTGCCATTTTGGCAAAAGATGTAAGAGACAAGGAGCTCAAATTCAAGAAGGCCAAGACCGACGAGCCTGACTGCTATGAGGAAAAGGAGCTTGAAGGGAGTAACCAGCCCCCTTTAGGAAAGGAGCAAGAAGGGCTGAGCCTACAACAACCAAGAAGCTCAAATCAAGGAAACAACAAGTGGCATGAAGGGAGGGGCTGGGCCCCTGAAGGAAGGAACCTGCCCCATTCTAAGGAGGGTCGAGCCTACAATCAGGGAGCTCAATAAGGAGTCCTTGAGATGTAATCTAAAGGAAAGGAGTCTTTGAGATGTAATCTATGTAATCTGTGTGTAATTTATTGAATTTTTAATCTTCTCCAAAGTTTACTTGGGCAATGTTTTCTCAGCTATGTGACTAGATAGTGTCCTTTGATCCATGCCAAGGACCGTAATGTGAGATGAAAAATTTTGATTTGACAACTAATGTGAGATGAAAGATTTGATTGAATCACGAATGTGAGATTGAAAGATTTAGATTATTCCAGTAATATGAGACAAAAGATTTCGATTAGTCAACGAATGTGACACGAAAGATTTTGATTAGACAACTACTATGAGACGAAAGATTTTGATTAGACAACTAACATGAGACTGAAGAATGAGAAGGTAGGCTCAATGAACTCAAAGATTTTTATTAGAAAACTAACATGACACTGAAGAATGAGAAGGTCAGGCTCAATGAGCTCTCTTCCTATTTAAGTGCAATGTGGACACAACTAAGAGCCCATTATGAAATCTAGCCCGAAAACTTTGTACACCGATCCACCTACTGCAAATCTGTGGCATACCCAAAAGACTTTGGAATGCTTTTGTTCCATCTGAAAACAATAATGGATGACCTCCTCATAGAAACAGACCTGGAGAAGAACAAGGAAAATAGCTATGAGGACATGCTTCAGTGGTGGGTGTATCACTTGGAGTCGGCACAGATGGTGAATATTAATTTCCTTGGCTATTATTTTCCCTACTCCTTTAAGGTACTTGTCAAACTCATGATGTAGGTTTCTTTTGGTAGGACACGATAGAGGTGCAAAGATGTATAGAGCACAAAGACCAGAATGAAGAGGACCCCCAGTGAAAGGATGAGTTACTATGGGTGTACAAGTCGACAGAGTCAAGCAAGCAGTGTGTAATCCAAGTGTGTGAAGAGGTCTACCATTGTGCATCAAACTAGCCTAAAGAGCTGGGAGATGCTTGCTATAGAGATGCTAATAAGATAGTTGGGAGTTTGGAATTTCCTTGAGCCACAAAATGTCATTGTATTTTTAAAAAGTAAAAATCTTGCAGACATTTCTTGGACTTGTGGACTTTCTCATCGTGCTTTTAATACCTAATTTTGTGTCGACCTACTTCCATGTTATTACTTAGATGTTTTAAGTAGCCCGATGGTTGAAATTTGACAGTTAAAAATAATCAGTCTAAAGGGGACTATTTTAGTATAGCACTGTGCAACAAATTTTAGGATAGCATGATAGTAGTGTAAAGATAGCACGGTAGTAGTGCTAGATAGGTTATCGCTAGCATGATCGTTGGTTGCATTAGGATATTAATAGCGACCAGCTTGCTAGTTTGCTTCTATTATTACAAGATAAATGGATATGTGGATGTGTGGATTTGTTATGGGAAACTAGCGCGGTGGTTGTTGGGATATACTAAAAACATGCATGGGATGAAATCTAACGGTTAATGAAATGATAAATAGTCTAAAGGGGAATGTTTTAGTATAGCACTGTGCAACAAATTTTAGAATAGCACAGCAATAATGTAGGGATAGCACGACAATTAGTCAAGGATAAGTGATCACCAGCATGGTGGTTGGTTGTACTAGGATATTAATAGCCACCAGCATGTTGATTTGCTTCTATTATTACAAGATGAATGGATTTGTGGATGTATGGATTCATAATGGGAAACCAGCACAGTGGTTCCACTGCTCCAAGACACCCCAAGATGTGCTCATGTATGTCTAAATCCAACTTTAAGACACTCTTGCCCTTCTTTCGTTGTGGCACAGGTTGCATCTGGAACTTAATAGCGCTTACTAGATGAGAGCACACAAATGTTTGTGGACTCTTATGTAGCAATTTGTAATTGTGGTCTCTCTTGGATGTTTTTTGTACCAAAAAGCTTCGACTACTACATCCCACTTCTCATAGGTCTCTCATAGGTTGTTCCCCAATTATTCTTACATGTTTCCTCAACCTTGTGCTTAGGTTGAGGAAATAGGGAGGTCACACATCATATGTAACCCTCTCATGTGAGTTCAACGTAAGGTTATTTTTAATTCCTAAATTTTATAAAAATTAATTTACATAAGGGAATATTCAATCTAGTTTTGGAAAACAATTACAGATTTGTATAGAAAAAGGGTACATTTTATTAAGAAATTTTTTACTTATAAGGGATTTTACAGATATGCCTTGAATGCATGTGATATAGAGGGTCTACAACTATGCCCTAAACGTACGTGATATAGAGGCTTTATACATAGTGAACCCGCGAGGGTTTTGTGTACTTATAATAGAAAGTATGGGTCATCTTCCTCATTCTCCCCAGATGCTACAAAACTATAAAGTTATCCCCTCTTCCAGACAGTCAGTGAGGTCATCGAATCTCTCCCCAAACTGTGGCGAGTCATTTGTCTCTCCATTTTTTGTCACTCCATATGAACGTAGAGGGAAAACTTGAACTCACTCCCATGTCTTCACAGTTGCAATGTTCTCACAATCGTTGATCCCCTATGATGCACGCACTACAGAAACAAGAAAGTTTTCTTGTTTTAATCAGTTGGTTGTTTGAAAATCCCCATATTCTATGTAGACTATGATCTCCTTTAATTTTCTTGCAATCATGCCTGGCTTCTCCTTTGCACTTCATCCACTTTCACTTCATGGAACACTCTTCATACTACAGTATTCTTAAGGCTTTGTTTATTATATGTTGAATTCATGCCTGTGGAGAGGTTGACGGTAAGCCATGTTACAGCATCATGGGCATCATTGGGTTTTTCTTGAGGGCATGCTAATTGGTGTTTAAATAGAGCTTTCTTAATAATAGCACCACATCCATCATATTCACCCTTGCCATGACTAGACCTAAAGAAATTCCACATCGTGTCTAGACCGGTCAAGGATTTGAACCTTAAGACGAAGTAGAATCAAAGGGCTAATTTAAATTGAGAGGCAGCACCATCTGACCACACCCAATGTTGTTTTATATTTTTTGCATGGGGATTTTTGTTTTTCAACCATTCCCAATGTAGTAGAAAAGCATGCTGTACAAATAAAAGGTGCCATGTTCCCTATCATCTGAAATGTAGAAATGGTATGTACGTTGCACTGACCTAGACTCATGTGAGTCAGCAAGAAGATTGGCATCAGGCATGGAAGAATGAAGCAAATGACTATACGTGATATGCATGAGAATTGTTATCTACTTGTCATACTAGCTGTGAGCACATTGTATCTCATCTTGTTCTTGAAATGAATAATTTTTAGCAAAATCTATGACAAAGACAATAATGTCACAGGGAAAATTGGAAAGGCACATCCTGAACTACTTCTCTTGCCAGCTGGCCATGAAATTGTGAAGCACATATATTGGGATGGATTGAACCACGTGACCTATAAGCTCCCTTGGCTTATTGCTCTTATATGACGGTAGCCATCTCTTTTTATCGGATCCTTCAACATTGACATTTTCAAATCTTCTCCATTTTAGAGCAACATGGTTTTCTTCCCTCATTTAATTCGGATAGACATTGAATGTCTTCTTCTTCAGCTTCAAACTGCAATGCTTTCATGTGCCACGAATGCCACTCACAGTCTCCCTTTGGACAAACCATTGGCTCCCATAGATACCTTCAGCTACAAAACCTGCCCTCCCTCACAACACATGATGAGAATCCAAGTGGCCCATAGACTGCGCATTCATCGAGGAGGCATGGGCATCGATCCCCACGGAGCAATGCTCCAACACGACCAGATCTCAAGTCATTCATAGCTCACTAGGCTAGGTCAAAGTCTATGTGTGTTTTGCAACAACAAACATTCTTGTCTTTGAGTTTCCTAATGTACCAAGGCTTACAACGCTCAAAGCTCCTCTGCCCAATTAAAATGTCAAGATTCTAATCCATAAACTTGAGATACAACTCCGTCTGCTGACCCAACATGCAGGAACAACAGAACAATGAGTCCCCTTTTTGCTACTACTAAAAGAAGACAAAACATAGTTTAATTAAAGTATATAATGAACAAAACAATTTTCAACAACCACGCTAGTTTAGGATAGTCACAATTTCAATCATCGGGCTAGTTTAGGACACGTTTAGGATAGTCAACCACCAGGATGGTTTAGGACACGTTTAGGATAGTCATCCACCGGGTTGGTTTAGGACACGTTTAGGATAGTCATCCACCGGGTTGGTTTAGGGCACGTTTCAATCGTCAGGCTCGTTTGGGACACATCTAGGAAAGTCACAATTTCAATCACTGAGATGGTTTAGGACACTATCACAATTTGACCCACTAGGATGGTTTAGCCTGACGATCTCAACTTCACATAATAGACAATAACAAGTATATTGCTTTTCATTTTCGAATTTTACAATTAGAAAATAACAATATATTTCTTTTCATTTTTGAATTTCACAATTTATGTCAGTAATTGCTTGCTGTTTGTCATGAACCAGGACCAGGTTGGTTTAGGACAATCACATTAAGTCCAAATCATCTTGGTCTAGAAATAGTGGTATATGACCTAAATAGCAGGTAATTAAATTTAACAAATTTAAGTATTAAGAAAAAAAATAATTTCAGCCACCATGCTACTCAATAACTAATGTCTGTTCAACCATGTTGGTTCAAGACAATCACGTGACTGGTGATTGAGCTGAAGCAGCCATGGTTGCATGATGTTCCAACCACTATTGCAAAATATATTGATGTTAATTTCTGCTCAACCATGCCATCGAGCTCGATAACAACTAATGTCTATTCAACCACACTAGTTCAAGACAATCACATAACTGGCAATTGAGCTGACCCAGCCTCCAATTGCATGTTCCAACCACATGGGCTGGTTTAGGACAATCACATTTATTCCAAGCCTAGTTTAAGAAACGAAACAAGTAAACTATCCTAAATCTCAATCATAACAACCACCGGGCTGGTTTAGGCACCATTGACCTCTTGCCTTGTATCTATAGCATGTGTATGATGTGCTCCTCAAACACCTTGCATCCTGTCCGCTTCTTATAGATGTTCTTTTCTTGCATTTTGTTCAAGCGAACAGACTTCTCGGATTGGGATGATCGTGCATTGCTTCTACTCTATGTTCAACCACGTTATTCCTTCTGATTGACAACATCTTTGACATTGTGCACCCAAGCCATTTCTCCTTTGTTTCAAGGAACACCAACATCGCTAATATCACCCTCTTTGTAGCTAATTGATCTAAGTTGTGCAGCCCTTTTACTTTCTGTAGGTCATTTCTAAGGTTAGAGAGCATCACCTCTTGGGTGTGCATCTCCCGAGGAGCTGGTAGGGTTCTTACTCTACAAACTTTAGCTGCACATGCTAAATCTTGTGAAGACTCAATGCTAGTAATCACCTGAATGGTTTGATGTTGCTACCTCGAATGCTCCCACCAATCGTGACACCACAACTCATGTTCTTCGCTCTGATGGCAATGATTGAATGCATGCATCTATATAAGGAGTCTTGTTTCTTCTCAGTCTTTCTCCCTTCGCCAATGTTTCAAAAGTGTCTTCCATTGCCATTTTGATACCGTGCTAGTGCTTTCCTCATCTTGCACTCTGTTCCATGTGCCTTGACCTAGCTTTTTAACTTACTATCTGGCAGCCTCTGCCTACTTCTCTTGCAAGCCATGGCAAGTTGCATGCTGTTATTGACACCATGGCCACGATCAATCCAAAATACACCTAGAGAACCTAGCTAGTGATGCAAGCAAAGAATAGAAGACAACTTACCCCAAAGAAGACAATGGCAAACCAAAGTCTGTGCAAGGTCACGTTGAGGTGTGCATGGCTTGCAAGGCATTTGCAGGGCGGGGGCAGGTTGTAGGTACTTAATCTTCCAAGATTTGATGGGCGGGAGGTGTGTAAATTTAAAATTCATGGGAGTAGTGAAATTTTAGCTATCAGTTTTACCCCCTCCGACAATACACGTCAATAGAATTAGATATCCCAAACAAGTGCAATGTGGCCTAAAATGTTTCAAAACACAAATAGGGCAAAGGGCATACTATCGGGTTTGATGCTATGTACTATGAAATGTAATGACCTTTGACATGCTTATGAGCCATATAGCAAGCAAGTGCATGGAAAAAGAAACAATTCAAAATTGTAAATAGTGTTGGATTTATTAAAATATATTTTCACATGCACAAATTGCACTTTTCCAACTTCTTCCATTGTGGGTGAATCTAGATACCAATACCAACAACTATCCATGTTTTAAGCCCACCATGCATTAGTCCCACTAGTTTGGATTTCAAATTTTCAATCCATTCTGGTTTTTAACAAATCAACAAAAAGTTATGGAGTGTGCTCTCAAATGGGTATGCATAACTTTAGTACAATATTAGAGGCCATTATCCCATGCCTAATGTTCTCATTTAGGTGTGTCCTTAGGTTGAGGAGAAGCTCACATAGTGTAGTTTTGAATGATTACGTGGTTGCATGTATGTATAGAATAAAATTTTGATGTTTTTTAATAAATTGTTATATCCTATAGTCTTTAGGATGCATGCTTCACATGCAACATAGCACTTGTAATGCTTTCATGGTCTCATTTCATATTCAACTTTGGAATGTGTACTACAACTTCAAGACAAATTTTTCTGAATTTTGTTAAGCAACACATAAGTTATGGGTCATGCAGGATACTTATATATAGAAAAGTCCCTGAACCTCACAAAAAATGACTACACCTAAGCAAACAATGACCCAGCAGCAAGGTGCACCAGCAGCAGCAGTCAAAGACAATGCAATACTCCTTGAAACAATCGAAGAATAGACTGAAGAAGTGACAACTTAGCCAATGACAGTTAATACCGACTCTATGGCCGAAGACCCACTCAAAGGGAAAGGTACAAAAGATTCTAAACAGTTTATTGATCCCCTCCAGCTCGACATGAGGCATTAAAATGCTAGAGGAATCTTGCTGTATCACCCCGGCCATTGTATTTTGGAAGTTCTAGTTTGCTCAAGTCGCCTGATTTGATTGTTATTGTTTCGACCATAATTGTTGCGAGCATTAAAGAAAGTATTCCCATCTGCTTCCAGGCCAATGTCAACCATCATCGCAACGACGATCTACCATGTTGTGACTTGGAGGAGTCAAAAATAAACAAGGTTAATCGCATTCAATGGTCATGTCTTCATGATGATTGTAATGATGCCTAGAGCAATGAGTGGTCCGATCAGTATATGAAGTCGGTCACTCTCGTATCGTTAATGGTATGGTTGTTGGTCCAAATGTGGTCAACTGTGGATTCATAGATTGTTGCTAGTCTTGTGATGCTTTGGTGCATATATGATGTGCCAATGCTTTGGTGCATGTATGATGTGCCATGAAGTCTTTTAGTTGTGCAATCGCTGCAGAATTTGGTCTTGTAGTCCATGTTGAAGTCCCTAGCTACAGATGTTGGCATTGTGCTTGGAGCATGTTGCTACAAATGTTGAAGATTTTGAACTAGGGCCATTTTTGGGTGTTTGGTGGTCTGTACAAGTTTATCACTGTGAATTGTATATGGTTTATGTCTTTGAGTATGGTAAGTAGACATTGAGAACCGGTGTCACAAGATCATTGTTGGTAGAGAAGGTGGATATCATTGTAACTATAGTTTGTGGCTATTCCAATGCCATCATGTATGTGAATAGCTTGGAATCATGGCATATGAATGGTGTGTGATGGGTTTGTGAACATCTCTTGGAGACATAGTACCCTTGCATTGAGAACGCTCTCGGAACAGACAATGTCTTTGACATGTGAAGGCAAGGACCTGGTGTTGAGAGATTGTAATGTTTTCATTATGGCAGCATGTGTTGCGATGTTCATTTGCCATCTCCGAGTTGACATGAGTTGAGTGAGTTCTTTTTGGATGAGTGGATCCAACAAGGTGGAGCTAGGCTGGTGTAGGGGGCTTCAAAAGCCCTCAGGCCAATGGGGTCTTGCATTTCCTCATTCAAGCTCTCGGCCTCATTGGAGCTATAGGGGTCCCTGTATTGAGGCCCTAACATGGAGTGAGGGCTAGGAATTGGGCTCCCTATTGAAGCTGACCCCAAACTTGGGCGAAAGCTGGGCTACGTGTAGTTTGAAATACTGTCCTTGGGCTCCGGTTCCTTAGACAAAATTCTTCTCGACCTCACGTGCATGTATGAGGTCTCTGTTGAGGTACACCCTGCCTCAAATTCAATTCTATATTTTTGATAGAGAATCTATTTCTAGAGTTAAGCCGACAGGGTGTGGGGATAGACTTATGTGGCAACGGACATAGGAATAGACATAAGGCAACAATCGACGGGTTAGGCTTATGGTGCCAGATCATGGGAATAGGCTCAAGTCCATGGGCGTAGGGATAGCAGTTGACATGTGATGGTGGGTTAGGGTGAGATTGGTATGCTAGCAATCATTGGTTAGCGTTGAAGCAATGAGTGGCAGGATCATCAAGTCAACAGGATGTGAGTATGGCAATGGTTGGAGGGTTAGTTGTAAAACGACAGGGCATGGGGATAGACTTAAGGCAACAGTCGACGAGTTAGCTGCCTCGGAGGGATACAAGGATGACAACGGTCATAGGGTTGACAGTATGGCGATAGATCATGGGAATAGGCTCAAGGCCATGAGTCAATGCATATCAAACCAATGGGATCGCAATCCTTGATACATCATAAACAAGGCGGTGGGTTAGGTGTCTGACAGGTGTCAGGTCATGGGGATAGGGCTAAGGTGGCAAGTCATGGGGATAGAATGCTAAAGCAACGAGTCAAGGGGATAGAAACTCGCACTGTCACCGATGTTTTTTAGGATTCTTGATGATTTTAAAGTTTCTATTCAAGTTTTTTTGTGATAGGGGGATGCCAAACTACCTATTCTACCTACTCAATGCAAAAAACAAGAAAAAACAGCAACGTTAGAATGACAAATGAGATGTTTTGCAAAATATGATAGTTTCTCCTTCCAAATCCACTTTGAAATTCACTAAAAGCATAACTTTTGGGTGTTTTTGTTGGAGTTTGCTATTGGACACACCTTAGCAAACCTCTAAGCTATCTTCGTATCGATTGACAACATAAAAAACAAGCTTCACATGATCCAAGATGCTTTCCAAAAAGAACATGACAACATCTTTTTGTTGAGATATCGAGCTCCACTCGCGATATGCCAGGGTGACTGTTGTGCATTTATGTCACCGACTTGTTAGCTGGAGATGCGGTTGGTACACCGCTCACGAATAATAGCTAGATGACAGCTATCCTTATCTACACTAGTTCGTGGCTCAGTTAGTATGCCACCTTAGTTGAGTTTGGTTTGAGACCCACATATAGGGTTCTTCTATTTTTCTTTGTACATGAGTTCTTTTGGCTTTCACAACTAAGAAGAGGAAAACTGTTTTCAGCCTCCACCTTTGTGTGTATTCTCCCATTGTGCATGTGAGAAAGCTGCAAGTGAGACTCCTTCCCTCTCTCCCACAATCTTCACATGGTATCAGAGCCTTGTTCGTGGTAAGGAGCTCAAGAAAGCAAGCCAAGTTCGTGGTGTCCTGGTAAGAGGACCAGTGTTGCTTTCCTATTTCGAGTTTGGGAGCAAATCTCTGCAGGTAGCACAGCCAGAAGTGCAGGAGTGCACTGTTTTAGATTGAGACGCCCTTCGCGGTGTGGCGAGAGCGCAGTATATGCTGCGGGATAGGGCAAAGCCCTGAGTGACTTTATTTTTCTAATTTGAGGCCGTTTCAGGGCCCGTTTTAAAGGCGGAAGTTCTTCGCAGGCACTCAGAAAAAGGCCCAGTTTTTTGCTGTGCGTCCACTGCGCGGCTAGTCGGTGGAAAGGTGCCGCAGAAATTGCATCGTATGCCTGTGTGCAGAGATATTGGGAGTTGCAGATTCATGCATGTTGCCTGTTGATGCAAAATCGTCACTAGGAAGTGACTGTGTGGTGAAATACCACTTTCGTCAGTTTTGCAGATTTGCCCGTGTGAGGCAAAAGCTGTGTTTTTTTGCAGTGACAGAATATTTTGCAGTGTTCTGTAATGGCATCTGATTCTCTTTCACAGATTGTCACTGAAAAGCTTGACAAGAACAACTTCCAGGCATGGAAGTTTAGAATGACGAATTTCTTGATGGGAAAAGGCTATTGGGAATTCATTACAGGAAATGAAGAAGAACCTGTTCTTCCTAATGTTCCCAATCAACAGGAAATGGAAGCATTTAAAGGATGGCATGAGAGAGCCAGGAAAGTTATGTACTGGCTGTCTATCAGTATTTCGGACTCCATGATTGTGCATATTCAAGATGCAAATACGCCAAAGGAGGCATGGGATACTTTGGCAAAAATGTATAGCACAAATATGCAAGCCAGGAAAATGCAACTCAAACAGGAGTTGCACAATGTGCAGAGAGAAAATTTGAGCATAAATGACTACCACATGAAAGTGAAGAAAATTGCAGATGCACTTGCTTCCATTGGGTCGCCAGTGGATGATGATGATTTGGTTTCTGTGACCTTGAATGGTCTAGGAAAGGATTATGCACAGTTCCGGACATCCATTGCCGTCCGTGAAAAATTTCCTGATTTTGAGGAGTTGATTGCTCTTCTAATTTATGAAGAGCAGAGAAATGGGGGTGCATCTTCTTCAGCAGGAACTTCAAAAGAAATTGTCTTCTACTCAAATGCTGGCAGAGGTAGAGGCAGAGGTAGAGGAGGCCGATCTGCAGGCCGTGGTAGAAATCAGAATATGCAGCAAACGCAAGAAAACCAGTCCTATGCAGGAGGACATGGTAACTCTAGAGGCAGGGGGAGCCAAAGAGGCCGTGGTGGATGGCAGAGAAGCCAAAATGCAAACAGCAATGTTGAATGCTACTATTGTGGCCAAATGGGTCATATGGCTAAGGACTGCTACAAAAAGCAGAATGACATTATGAATGGAAAATTGTAGCAAGGCAATTATGCATCTTCTAGCAGGCAGGGTGATGACAGAAATGAGCATCTTTTTATGGTGCAGCATATGACCAATTCTGTGACAAGTGCAGAAAAACAAAATGATGTGTGGTATGTTGACTCAGGTGCGTCAAACCACATGACAGGTCATGCAGAATGGATGCAAGATGCAAGGAAGATGGAAAAGCCAGGATTTGTGGAGACTGGTGATGATACTACACATCCTATTGTGCAGATTCGCAAAATACCTTTGTCTATGCAGGATGGGAAAAAGAAATACTTGTCTGATGTATTTCATGTCCCGAACATCACCAAGAACCTGGTTTCTGTTGGTCAGATGGTTGAGCAGGGCTTGCAGGTTAGATTTAATCCTCATGGATGCTTTGTTGAGGATATGAAAAATAATGGTCGCTTGATAGCAAAAGGAAAGAAGAAGGGCAGAATGTTTACGTTGGATGCAGACATGCCTGAATTGAGTGCAGCAATGTTTGCACATGGGACCGGTGTAGTTGCAGATATCGATATCTGGCACAAACGCATTGGTCATGTTAATATACAGTGACTTAAATCAATGCAAGCCCAAAATATTGTTGCAGGATTGCCTAAATTCAAGGTTGCAGAAATGCACAAGGTCTGTGAAGCCTGTCCATTTGGGAAAACCTTTTCCTAGGCATGTTCAAGAGAGTAAAAAGCCATTGGAATTAATCCACTCTGATGTGTGGACTACAAAAGCTGCATCTATTGGAGGCTGTCACTATTTTCACATTTATTGACGACTTCAGCAGAAAACTGTGGGTGTATTTTATGAAAAAGAAAAGTGAAGTGTTTGGGCACTTCAAAGCTTTCAAAGCTATGGTTGAAAAAGAAACAGGCCTGCAAATAAAATGCCTAAGGTCAGATGGAGGGGGAGAGTACCTCTCAAATGAGTTTGCAAGGTTCTTGCAGGAGCATGGTATAAAGCAGCAATATTCATGCAGCCATACCCCACAGCAAAATGGAATTGCAAAAAGAAAAAACAGGCATATTGGAGAGGTATCTCGGGCTATGCTAAATGAAAAAGATCTACCAGATTATTATTGGGCTGAAGCAGTTGCTACAGCAGTCTATATAATGAACAGGACTCCCACTGCAGCAATACATGGCATGACGCCAGAGGAGATGTATACTGGTAGGAAACCAGATATTTCTCATCTGAAGATTTTTGGTTGCATTGCCTATGTCCATGTGCCAGATGAGTTGAGGTCCAAGTTGGATCCAAAAGCTTAGAAGTGCGTCTTTATTGGTTATTCTATGCAGCAGAAAGGGTATAGATGCTATAACCCTTCTACACGTAAGTTCACAGTGAGCAGAGATGTTGTTTTTGATGAGATGAGCAGCTGGTATAAACTAGTAAATGTGATGATTGATGTAGATGCACAAAATGGTAATGCTGCACAGAATGCACAGCAGCAATCACAAAATATCAGTGGACCTGGAGTGTCCTCTACCAGTGGTTCACATACTTTGCCATGGACAAGCAGATTGAGATCAGGAGAATCTCCTCAAAGCAATGCAGAAAGTGGTACGCAGGTATCACGAAAAGGAAAAGAGATGGTAGATCAGCCCATGTTTGATGTGAATGCAGGTCACTCTTATGTGGATGGTAAATCCAGTGGCTCAGAACAGAGCATTGATGATGAGTTGGGTATTCCTTCTATCGTTACACCTGGAGTAAGGAAGACCAGGGATGTTTTGAGAGCACCTGGAAGTGAGCCTATTTTGCGTAGGTCTACCAGGGTTAGGTATCCTGTGGATAGGCTGAAATATGATGGATTTACAGCCATTCACTATGCCTATATGGTCAAAGTGATACAGGAACCAGAACCCACTTCTTTTGAGCAAGCCATGGGAAATGAAAAATGGGAGAAAGCCATGGATGAAGAAATGGATGCCTTGGATGCTAATGCTACATGGGAATTGGTGCCTTTACCTAAAGGCAAGAATGCAATTGGCTGTAAGTGGGTTTATAAGATCAAGCACAATGCAGATGGTTCTGTGAATAGATACAAGGCAAGATTAGTTGTCAAGGGGTATGCACAGACATATGGCATTGATTATGAAGAAACTTTCAGCCCAGTTGTAAGGATGGAAACCGTAAGAGCAGCCATTGCTATGGCTGCATCAAAGGGATGGTCTTTACATCAGATGGATGTAAAGAATGCCTTCTTGCATGGTGATTTGCAAGAAGAGGTCTTTATGGAGCAGCCAGCAGGTTATGTTCATGCTACTCATCCTGAGTTTGTTTGCAGGCTGAAGAAATCCTTGTATGGCTTGAAGCAAGCACCTAGAGCATGGTCTGACAAGATAGGACAATATCTTGTCACTATTGGCTTTTAGATTTCCAAGGTAGATTTCTCACTCTATGTGAGAAAAACAGAGAAAGGGATTATGCTGCTGGTCATTTATGTTGATGATTTGATCATCACAGGTGATAGTGATGAAGATATCCTTCATGTGAAAATGCTATTGAGGCAGAAGTTTGAGATGAAGGATTTGGGAGAGTTGCATTATTTCTTGGGCATTGAGGTGATTAGATCACCAAGTGGGATACAGCTCTTGCAGAGGCAGTATGGATTGGACATGCTGTCCAAATATGGAATGACAGGCTGTAAGCCTATTTCAGTTCCTTTGGAGCAGAATGTGAAGCTGAGCGCAGATGCAAGTAAGCTTCTGGAAGACCCTACTATGTACAGACGCATAGTAGGAAGTTTGATTTACATGACTATTACCAGGCCAGATTTGAGCTATGCTGTTGGGTTGGTAAGTCAGTTTATGCAGGCTCCAAGGAAACCACATTTGGATGCGGCTAGACGCATACTCAGGTATGTGAAGTCCACATTGCAGTATGGACTATTTTATGAGGCTGGGGTCCAGATACAGTTGCATGGATACACTGATGCTGATTGGGCTGGTAGTATTTCTGATAGACGACCTACCAGTGGATATGTGTTCTCTTTTGGGAGTGCTGCAGTCACTTGGAGCAGCAAGAAACAGCCTACAGTTGCCTTGTCGAGCACAGAGGCTGAGTACAGAGGTGCAGCAATGGCTGCATGTGAGGTAGCTTGGTTGCATAAGCTACTCTATGATATGCATCAGTCTACGGATGGGCCAGTTGTCATTTATTGTGACAACATGAGCAGTATACACTTGGCAAAGAACCCAGTCTTTCATGCTAGAACAAAGCACATTGAGGTGCATTATCACTATGTGCGAGAGAAGGTTTTACTAGGTCTTATTGATCTAGTTTATGTCAGCACAGAGGATTAGGTAGCTGACATATTCACGAAAGCATTGGGCGCAGAGAAGTTGCGCAAGTTCAGAGACCTACTTGGTGTGCAGGAATTGGGATTGAGCTCGAGGGGGAGTGTTGAGATATCGAGCTCCACTCGCGATATGCCAGGGTGACTGTTGTGCATTTATGTCACCGACTTGTTAGCTGGAGATGCGGTTGGTACACCGCTCACGAATAATAGCTGGATGACAGCTATCCTTATCTACACTAGTTCGTGGCTCAGTTAGTATGCCACCTTAGTTAGTTGAGTTTGGTTTGAGACCCACATATAGGGTTCTTCTATTTTTCTTTGTACATGAGTTCTTTTGGCTTTCACAACTAAGAAGAGGAAAACTGTTTTCAGCCTCCACCTTTGTGTGTATTCTCCCATTGTGCATGTGAGAAAGCCGCAAGTGAGACTCCTTCCCTCTCTCCCACAATCTTCACACTTTTTCCATCCAAAACTCACACTTCTTCAGTCATTCCTTTCCTACCACTCCACTATCAATGCTCCTAGTTCAGCTTGAAGCAATAAGCAATGAGTAAATGACAAGAGAAAGCAATTGCAATGCAAAAGCATACATTGAACTCCCTGACAACGATGCCAAGGATGTGTAGTCTCAACAGTGACTCACGTAATGTGGGCATCTTGAAGGAATGTGGATGGAGCCTCCACTCCAAGCTGCTCCTTGTGAGAGCGATTCTTTGACCATAATTTCTATGGGTAGGTTTCCTTGGCCATGTGTTGTTAGCAACTTGGTGTGGTAGTTCAAAAAGGGTATATCCACATAAAATGGGTCTAATGGCATGTTATAGTGCATAAGGGGTGCTTGCATTGGTGAATGGTAGGTAAAATAAGATGATAGATGCAAAGGGCTGTACATAGATCCCAAGAAGTTGACACTAGTGGCCTTGATATAGTCTAATATCTATGTGTGTGTGTGTGAGAGAGAGAGAGAGAGAGAGTAATGTTCAAGAAAAGGAATTCTAGAAATTAATATTTAAATGATGGTTTTAAAACCTCCACAATATTTAGTTATATTTTTGTAAAAAATCTATAAAATGCCAATATAAACTTTTGAACATAAAGTTTTTTGTATCTCTTAAGAAAAAGAAAAATGCCAATATAAACCTTCAACCTTTTGAACATAAAACGCCAATATAAACCTTTAACCTTTTGGACATAAAGTTTTTTGTATCTCTTAAGAAAAAGAAAAATGTTTTGTGTGAACATGGTGTGTGTCTGTGTGTTTATTTCTTCCTTGGATTGAGCAATGAATTACATGTGTAGGTGTGTGAGTCACATGCGTATGTGTATTGGGGGGTGGGGTGTGTGTGTTTCTCAGCCACCATTGTCTAAACAAGTTGAATACATTCAAAAGGCCTGCCCTGGAAGCTGAGAGAGAGAACAAGAAGAAGAAGAAGAGAGAAGGAGAGAAAGGGGGAGAAACAATCGGCCGGAAGCACATGTAAATAGAAAACAAAAAAAATTCAAAAAAACTTTCGCTTCTCCAAGCTACCCAACCATCAATAAGGCTACCACTCGAAACGTGGCAGGAAAAAAGCAAACAAAAAGGAAATGGTGTGGAGAAAGAGTGCAGGAGATAAAGGGGGGAGAGAGAGAGGGGGGGGGAAGGGGGGAGAAAAGGTCGAGATGGTGTGTAAGAAGACTTAAGGAGATAAAGAAGGGGGGGGAGAGAGAGAGAGAGAGAGAGAGAGAGAGAGAGAGAGAGAGAGAGTCACCACTTTAAAGTCCGCATTCAAGTCCAATGAAGAAGAGTCAACATATTGTCCAATAGGAAAAATGCACTTCCCAAAATTCTTAAAATGCCTAATTTCTACTTTGCCCAATTTGAAGCGTTTCTAAGGCTATTGAGAGGGTACGCCAAAAATTTCAACAAAAACCTTTAAAATTTTCAACTCTATGTGCCCGAAGTGAACTTTTAAGGTTGTTAGTATCATTTAAAGAAAGTGTAAGTTGTAAATTGTATTCACTAAGGAGATGAACACCTCCTTTGAAGGAAGGATGTCACTTGAAAATCAAAATTCATGAGTTCATAAGAGCTCAAGAGGGTTGATAAAACAACTCATTGTTGTTTTCAAAATGCTTGATTATCAACGAAACAAGTGAATGTTGTTTTCAAAATGCTTGATTATCAATAAAACAACTCAATTGTTCTTCCCAAAATACTTGATTAGGAGAAATTCTCGAACAAGCAAGTTCGATGGGGGGATGCCAACGAGCCAAGTGTGCATGTATGTGGGGGGGGGGATGGGATGAATTGTGTATGTATGTGGGGGGGGGGGATGGGATGTCTTGTGTAGGGATGCACGCCCGTCACGTTTGAGTGAAGTAGTAATTTCACCAAAAAAGGGTTTTGGTGTAATAGTCGAAGTCGTGAGCAACAGTCACCCAAAGACTGTTCTACCACCCTTCGGACTCTCACGATCGCCATAGCAGGTGGTCGCTTCTCATCCATGGTTCCAGAAATGGGCTGCTCTCCTCCTCCTCCTTTGTTGTGCAACTCCTTCATACACAACGCTGCTTCTCCTCTTCCTCCTCCAGCTCCTCCAGCAGCTGATCGACTGCACCCAGAAAGCTCCTTGCTCCTCAACACCACCTCCAAGAGCTTGCTCAATATCAACTCAATGCTGCACCCCAGCTGCAGCAGCAACAGCAACAACAACAACAACAACAATGGCAGTAGTCGTAGCATCGGCATCAACAACATTACTCACCACTTAGCTCCTTCCAATGGCTCCCTCACTCATGGCGGCCACTCTTCCTCCCTCGCCTCTGATCACCTCCTTGCTGTCAACCCCCGCCTCGACCTTCTGCTTCCCCCTCAGCCCCTCAATTTGCCTAGACCTCTCTCTCTCTCTCTCAGGCTCCCTTGCATGGCTCCGTCCTCCGCGTCGCTTACCAAGGTGTCCCCGGAGCTTACAGCGAGGCTGCTGCCTCCAAAGCTTTCCCCCTCTGCGAGCCCGTTCCCTGCGATCAATTTGAAGTTGCTTTCCAGGCGGTGGAGCTGTGGCTGGCCGACAGGGCCGTTCTTCCGGTGGAAAATTCTCTGGGAGGAAGCATTCACCGAAACTACGACCTTCTGCTCCGCCATCGCTTGCACATAGTGGGGGAGCTTCAGCTGCCTGTGCACCACTGCCTGCTCGCGATGCCCGGGGTGAGGAAAGAAGAGCTGAGAAGAGTGATCAGCCATCGTCAAGCTCTGGCTCAATGCGAGCACACTTTTACCAGACTGGGCCTCCAAGTTGCCCGCGAGGCTGTGGATGGACACCGCAGGAGCTGCCCAATTTGCCGCTGAAAACCATCTCCGAGATACGGCAGCCATAGCCAGCGCTCGAGCCGCTGAGATTTATGGCTAAGAGGTGCTGGAAGACGGCATCCAAGACGACAGTGGCAATGTGACTCGATTCCTCATGTTGGCGAGGGAGCCCATCATTCCCAGGACGGACAGGCCCTTCAAAACCAGCATTGTCTTCGCCAATGAGGAAGCAACCGGAGCTCTCTTCAAGGTGCTTTCAGCATTTGCGTTCAGGGACATCAATCTCACCAAGATCGAGAGCAGGCCACAGAGGCAAAGGCCTCTACGGGTTGTGGACGACACAAACAGGGGAACAGCCTATATGTTCTACATCGATTTTGAAGCTTCCATGGCAGATCCTCGGGCACAGAACGCGTTGTCGGAGCTTCAAGAGTTCACCACATTTCTCAGAATGCTTGGAAGCTACCTATGGACATGAAACCTTTGGTGCGTTCGCCCCTTTTGTGATTAGTGACTAGATAGAAGGTTACATTCACGGACGGCCAGATCTGCAATTACAAGTATTAAATACATTTTCTTTGGTTTAATTAGGAGTAACTACAGCCACCTCCAAGAACCAGTGGAGTAAGCCAATGTCAGTGTGGTGGTTGTGAATCTAGATCAGTGTAGGAGAGCTATGGGTAGATAACAGGTGGTGAGTTGCAAGTAGATGACAGGTGGTGAGCTACAAGTAGATGACAGGTGGTGAGTTGCAAGTAGATGACAGGTGGTGAGCTACAAGTAGATGACAGGTGATGAGCTGCAGGTAGATGACAGGACCGAATGTGGACAGCCTGATGTAGCAAGATGTAGCATAGAGGCTACACAAAGGAGGGAAGAACTACTCGTGTAGTGACATGTGTCGAGCTTTGCGGAGTTCAAAACAGCAAGTTTTGACAAATTGCATCTCATTATTATGCCAAAAAGGCAATCATTACAGTGGGAAAAATTCTAAGAAGAGCAAGGTCTTGCCCAAAATTCAAAATATCACCAACCAGCACATCAGGTTATAGCCCCAAACTACCCCTAAAATAGTTCTACGATTGGCTACACCCGATCGTGCATTGACCCACCAAGAAATGTGTCAACAAGAGCGTGCATCTTGATGATGCCAAAGCAGGAAAGTCATCATCCCAAAGAACTTCCCCATGACAAGCTGTTCCTAAATGCTTATTATTTCATGGTTTCTACATGATTATAATTAAGGAAAGTAGTCCTAATTATTTGTTATGTTGTATTGTTCTCTATGCAGGGAGTGGTAGTGGTAAGCAGTCAGCTAACTTTGAATACGCTCACCTCACATGATTTTGCTATTCAATGCCAGCCACTAAAAGGGAAGGAAGTAAGACTTGCTTGAGCATGGTTTGCCCAGAGTTTTTGGATGTGTACCATTTGCTTACCAGTACGTATACAAGGGGATTCCTCTAAACAATGAAATCACAACAAAGTTTTCAAAGTTCTTTGCATTTGAAAAATGCAAAGTAGCTAAACATAATCTAGAGGGCCACAAGATTACATGGGCCCTTTTTGGTGACAATGTGGTAAAGACTTCAAGACTCTTCAAGACCAAGCCCTGGCATTCTTTTGATGGAACATAAGATGTTTCTAAGATTCCAGGCAAAGCCTTGGCTTTCATTTGATGAAGACGTAAGATGTGTCCAAAGAAAATTTGGACTTCGCAAAGAACAGCCCTGGCATTCTTTTGATACGACACAAGATGCTTTCAAGAGCTAAATCCGCTTAGGATGTGCATTAATATGAGGAGACATCCTGGCCCAAATGTCTCTTTCTCCGTTGCACAAGGCAGTCCCTTTGTTATTTAAGTTCCACAAGCAGTTCCGCTCCCCTGCGCTTGTCCTTGGAAGATGTAAGCTGGCTGCAGGCAGTTCATTCACAGTGACGTTCCACCTGTTAGTTTTCACGTCAGTTTGTTGAGCTAAGGCATTCGTCCTGTTCGTTGGTTGACGGAATGTTTCTCAAGTCTTCTTGCTACATCGCTTGTCCACTCCATTCTGATCATTGATTTGTAGCTCTCATTCAGTGGCCCTCTCTATTGATTTGTTAAATCTTGTGTCTTCTCTTCTTGCCTGTGAATGAACACTTTAATTAACGAACAAATTGGAATCTTCATGCCTGAGTGTCTAAGCCACCTCTTGCACTAAATCTACCCAAATCAGTTGATCAGTTCTTGAACACGACAATTTGTGGACAAATTTTCAAGACTAGGGCACATACTAATCCTGTTTATTAGTCATGCGATGTACAAACAGGAGAGCAAGAATCTCGTGGCCGAGTTCGAATATAGGTAGTGTGCATGGTATGCAAAGAGAAAGTTGATTGAATCCACTTGTTTCCATGTAGTACGGTCATGAACTAGTTTGTCTAAGGGAAATGCTCGTTTTGAAGGATGCTTTCTTTCAATTGTTTGTGGCTATTCAAAGAAGCTTTATGTTATCAAGCAATAGAAGAAATTAGTATACGATTATGTTAAAACGTTAGCAAACTCCTAACAAATTTTCACAGCCTCGGTTTGCCTCTAGAACTCGCTTTCACCTACGTCCCCCTTATGTCAGCTGCATCCTCACACTCTGTCAGTGCCAAAGATCTCTTTTTCATCGAATAACTACTTCCAAGTGATGAAGCCTCTTTTGCCTTCCCACCCTCTTCCACTCCCTCTAGTTCCATTACTCTTTCTATATCCCTCCCATCCCATATGGAGCAATCTAAAACGTAGACTACCCATGAGCCTGAGCCCTCATCTCAATAGTCTATCATTAGGCCCCTAAAGAAGCATAGAACTCCTCTGAACACAATCTGCAGATCACATGTTTCTCCCGCCTTGGAACCGAATGGTTGAAGCTGATACAGGGGGTGGTGACCCATGCATAGTTTAAGTGCAACATCAAGGATTTCCCTCTACATTACCGTAATGCGGCCTCTTACCAAGTTCTCCAAGACCTTGAAGTGGCTCCCATGATCCAAGCCATGGGTCTTAAATCAGTAGCCGTTAGGTTTCCCTATGACATGAACCTCCAACAATAGGTGGTAGACTTTGTGTTGCTTCAACAATACTTCTCATACGATAGACTAGTTACATGTAGATGGGGAGTACCACTTTTACCACATCACGATGAAAATAGTCTGCATAGCATATGGGCTCCCTAGCATGCCCAAGTCTAATGCAATCCTTCGATGAATGGATCAGTGGCTACAGGGACTCATGGAGTATGATACCAAAATACATAGGAATGGGATTCTTATCACTTCCATTTCTAAGGATGCCATTTACAAAGCCGCTTGTGTAGTAATGCTGCTGGTTCAAATATAGCACGTCGAGCACTATACTGTGATTCCAAAGCCGCTTGAGTAGTAATGCTGCTGGTTCAAATATAGCACGTCGAGCACTATACTATGATTCTGTCAAATCTGCTTGCACGCCTGCATACACCTAAGGAAACCAACTAGGCAGATCATTTTTTCATGGAGATAATCAATGTTTGCAAGAATTCTGAGGAGAAAATTAGCAACCTAATGTTCTTCATGCTGAACATACACTATTTGTCAAATGATACAGTGCCAAAAGGTTCTGATGGTGCCTCGAAGGACAATGCACTGCTGTCAGCTTCTACCCCATAAAGCCTTTTTCCAAAAAAACGAAGGAGGAACAAAGCAGTAGACAAGAAGAAGCGAAGGCCAAGGCCAAATGGAAACAGGAGTAAGAGGAACTCCAACAGCAACAGGCGAAACGCAAGCAGCAACAGGAGGAACAGAACTGCAAAACGAGGCTAAAGCCGCTGAGAAGCTCCAACAGGAACACTCTCTCAAGAAGCCGAGGCCAGAGGGTGAAAAAATTATCAAAATTACTTAGGAGCAAGGACAAACCCCTTTGACACAAGAACAAGTTAAAGAAGCTGCCACAAGAATGAGAACACAAGATCAGGGACAACATTGAGAGCCACAAGAGCCTCGTCACCCAACCTCATTTCAGGTAATTGAGCATTATACCTCCGATGCGCATAGCTCTACACAGGACTACGACAGACTCATGCGCAAAGACAAACTGACACCACAAAAGAAGCGTTCTTGATGGAGTCTCTAACAGCCATGGCCACCACCATACATAACCTGTTGATAAGGAAATAGGAATTTGCTGCCCAACAGACTATTGCTGCAAACAATGCTCGGTGACAACTCCAATAGACAGAGGAAGCATTGCAGAAAGAAAGGATGGACAGGATGATGGTAGAGGCTAGTGGCCAAAAAGTAGTTGAGATTGTCAAGCAGCTTTAGATAAAGGTTCAACAGATGGAGTACGCCCTTTCCAACAAACGCTCTTGAAATAGGCTGTAGGAAGAGTATGATGCTTCGAAAGGCATGCCACTATGGATCAGCAAGAATATGCAAAGCAAGAGTATGCAAGGGCGCAGGAGGAAAAGCTATCTGTCGAAGCATGAGTGGCTCAACAAGCCCAACAGATAGAGTGGCTCCACGCACTCATTAGTAGAGGCAACAACAAATTATACACCTCCAAGAAGATCTCGAGATTGCATGGACAACTACTCCTTAGTGGGAGCCATACGACCACCGTCAGCGACTATTGAATGCCTCCACATGCACCTCTTCACAAGAATTCTCTATCTGCATATTAGAGGACACCTTCAACTATTTCTTCCACACCATCTCTGCGGCACTGCCACACAACATAGTATCACTTTTAAACACCCACTCTGTTAACAGGATGTATCTACTACATTAACCGGTTGTATTGATACAACATTTCTCTAGAACACAACCACAAGTCGAGAAATGAAGCAAGCGGATCGAGCGTTAAATGATACCTAATTAAGTCATTTTTATTGAATCAAACACGTCAATTCAGTACTAAAAAGACACAAACCAAAACAAACAAAGAAAAGGTTGGAAGCCAGAATGCAGAACTTGAAGAATCCAATGCTCAACCCCAATGTCACTTGTATTGCAAAGTTGTAGAATCAACAACTTACAAATACGGGAAAGGTTCCCCTTTTAAAGTCTACTTCCCACCCAACAGGCATCATAAGGTGCCGTGGGATTTGATTTAATTGTTGTATCCTAAAATGGCTATAGTCAAGCGGGTAGCACTTTAATAACCAAGGGTGCCACTACATTGAACATCAACAACCACCCTCTTGACTACACCTTAAAGTATTGTTAGAGGCAAGTCCGCAAGTGACTCTGACGATCAGACTTGCCAAGGTTACTAAAACACCTAACCGATCCGAGTGATTGGGCCGTGGTTAACAATTTGGCACCTCTAAGGGAACGATTTGAAAAACTGAGAACCCACAAGGCGTGAGGAGAAGTTAAATACCCTAAAGGGGAGCTAAGACTATATTAACAAAAGGACTGATAGAAAAATAAACTACATCAATTTATGGCATAGCCAAGACTGAGAACTTAAATAATGTCTCAAAAGATGCTTATTGAAGGAGAACCTATGAAGAAGGCGTGTGAAGATGCTCCTTCTCACCATTCTCCTCATGACTTAGAAGATGCTCCTCGATCACATCATCCCCCTTTGGGATGCACATCATAGTAAGCCCTTATCAAATAGTCAATCCGGTATCTAAAGACAAACCAAGAATACTTGGATCTTTGAGGGGGCGAACGGTAGCAGCCTGGGATGCCAACTCCCTGTAGTAAGAAAACCTATCAAAATTTTGAGTATGAGATGAATTTAACAATATACCATGAGTAGAAATTATTCAAATTAACATGGTTGTGTTCTACACTAAAAGAGCTTCAAATATGTCTTCTCACCTTGAAATTTAGGTAACACATGAAGAAGTTACTTTAACTTGAAAGAAGATGGGTTTTCAAATTTTAGTGTATTTTTTGTTTTACCCCACCTCATCCAAAAGACCCCCTCTCCTTGGGCCTCACATATTATGAAAAATATGTACAAATATTAAAATCTTGCATATTTTTCAAGGTATATACCTTATATTTTATGGGAGGGGGGACATGAAATTTTCATATTTTTCCCTTGCATATTCAAAATTTTTAATGGAAATCCATCCATATTATATATGGACCTTGTCCCCCCATACCCTGGATTTTGGACGCGGGTAGTAACATATTACATATTGAGTTGGCACCCCAGAGGTATCAGCTATTTGTAGCTAGAGAATCTGCAACACCCCCACTGTATAAAAGACTGGGTGTCATTCGACAATATTTGACTCCGCACTGTCAATGGCTGGAATGCTGGTGGAGTGGGCTATTGATTGGGCAATGGGAGCACCTCCTATCAAGGCACAATGATTGGATGATTTAGTGCTAATGGTGGAGGAGATAGTGGTAGTTGGGGAAGAGCGGCCCAATTATGCACATTTATATTGAAGAATCTAGAGAGCATTGGATACAATGGGGGTTCCAGAATCTCCAAGTGTGCTACCCAAACTGAGCAAGGCATTGGATGCCAATGCAGGCATCATCAACAATCAACAAGTTGAATATCAATTGCTATTGGGCGGTGTTGAGGTTGTGCTGGAGTGGCTGCTTCTCAAGTAAGAGATCATTGTTGTTTGTCCATAGTATGAGGACCATCACTACCATTCAGTTATGCTCCTCTTGCACTTGCTACAAAACCGTCTTGGAGGGAGGAAGCTGGTGCACTCACTTCTGTGGTGGAGGGGGAGGAGGATATTTCTTTGCTGGCCAAACCGGGACTCATGGGCCCGTACATCTTCTAGAGGATCTAAATTCCCTTGGCTCCACTTCTGTTCTCTCTTCTTCTAGAGGAATCTCACACTTTTCTCGAACATCTTGATCTGCTACCTAAGCTCCTAATCATGCTCTATCAGCTCTTGGACACAAGCCCAAAATGTAGTTTGGCTACTCTTAGTTGGTCCTTAGCATCATCCTTGTTGCATGGCAGGGCCATAATGTGTTCCTGAAAGAGCCAAAGTTGAGGGGACTCTACTTCTTCAGCCAATCCCACAAGGAGGAGGAGGCCATCTATATGCAAAGGCTCTATTGTTAGGGGGGATATTCCCTTTGCAATGGACATGGCAGATTGCTTCTAGCTGTTGGCATCTAGTGCAGGAATTGTCCCTTGGCCTTATACTAAAGATTGGCTAGTTGGCCCCAGTTATGACAATTTGTCCCTGTAGAGAGCGAAAGCACTGGCGGCTACATCTGCATCTAGCTCCATCTCATCTTGCCTGAGGAAAACCATCTATTTGTTGTATGTGCTCAATGTGTTGTCTCCACCACTCAGCCTACACTATCGTGATGAGTGCTTGCAACTCCATCAACACGTTGTCGTCCATGGGTGATGCACTTTTTGGTTGGTTTTGGGTGATGTGGAGTTGTGTATCTGAGAGGAGGGCTTGAGCTATCATGTATGCATGATCCTAGCCGAGGCTCTCTAGCATTCTAACATGCTCCTCCTAGGCCTTTAGCTGCATGTGCCAGAGACTTTCCACCTCTAGTGACAACTCGAAGACACTAGTCCCAAACTCCTATTGTAGTTGTGCCATCTCTTGCTCCTATTGTTGTAGCTTGCTATTGGCCTATGCAAGCTCTTGGAAAAGCCAATGTGTTTGGTTGATCTACATGTATTCTATGAGGTATAGGCCACCTCAATGTTTCTTGGCAGGGGCAGATGGGGGAACACCACTAGTGTAGCCAACTGAGTGGGAGGCAGAGTAATGGCGAGCTTCAACTGTGCCTCCTAATCCGTGTTTGTCCTCAAGGCTTCATGGTAGACATGGAAGAAATCTCAATGATGGGAACTTGTTAAGCCTTTCTTTTGAATGGTAACTTGACTTTGGAATTACATGTTTGTCATAGCCGTTGTCACCCAGGGAGGTGGAATAGACACTGCGCGAGTGCTATGATTAGAACTGTCAAAGGGAGAGGAAAAGGAAGGGTTGGTTATGAGAGTGAAGCCAAGGCAATAGAAATAGGGGAAAGGGGTGCCAATCGGGCTCATTGAGGGAGATAATGGAGGTGCCTCAGAGGAGGTCACCATTTTTGAGACCCAAGGCAACAAAAACAGATTGATTAGCTTGAAGTCATGATTTATAGATGCTTTGAAGACAAGGCCTTATCTGGGATGGTATCCTCCACATCCACAACTCGCGGGGTCTTCTTGCTATAATCAGTCTTCTTCTCTAGCTTGCACTTTAAATAGTGCTTTCCTGCCTTTGGCATCTTTGTGGGGTTGGCCTCTAGTTCTTCGGATATTAGTAGTACTCATAATGGGAACAAAATGGGGTACATCTGGCTGACATGTCTCCTCACATTGTCATACTCAATGAGGCATTTCACTACATGGAGGAAGCACTCCATGAATAAGTGTGCCCATGCCATGGGCTTTCCTTTCGTTGTCTGCATTAACCACCCTATTGCAATAAAAAAAATACTAGCAAGATTTTCTTGAAACCAAATCAGCTCAAGAAAAAATTTGTAGCACGGGATGAGAAGAGGGTTGTCATTGATTACTGAGCAGGTACTCCTAGGAAGTCTTCTTACCAAATAGTGCCTCCATACATTTGGTCTTGGTGTTGGAAGTAGTGCTAGCTACTCTTTTTTGTACTTGAAGCCATTGGCTTGGCTTCGTGCCTCTCTTGTATATACACTCCTCTTATTTTTTGAACTTGAAGCCACAGGACGTGGCTTGGCTTTGTGCTATATGTACATACAAGCACTTTTTGAGCTATGAATTAATATACACTCCTTTTATTTTTTTGGCTTTCAATTTCCTTGTGCAACGTTCTATCAATGAATGCCTTGTGAACTAAACATTTTGGAGTTGTGATGTTTAATTCGGAATTATAATCGGCGGCTATAGACGTGCTTGCAATTGTGCTAATTAAAATGCGGTTGACTATAAGAATTGAATTGCACAATGTGGAAATGGGATTCTTGTACCTACATAGCATACACAACATACATAGCATTGTGTTCAACCACACAAAATTCTACTTTTATTTTTTTCAAAAATTTTGTAGAGTGTCTATAAGCGCGTCTATGTACGCGTCTTTTTGTTTTTTTTTAATTTCTACAGAGCGTCTAAAACCATGTCTATAGGTGTGTCTGTCTATTATATAAACGTGCCTATAGATGCAGGTTTGTAGACGTGCTAATAGACGCACCCATAAGTTTTTTAAAAGTTAAGGAAGCGCGTCTATGTGCACGTCTATGGGTGCTTTGTCTTGTTGTGCATCATGTTTTGAATTACATGTTGGAATCACAACTTGCAGACAATGCATCTGTTTTGTAGTTTTTGTTGTCTTCATAGTGAACTTCCATGCTATAATAAAGAAATGGCAAGGGAAAGCGTGGAGAGAGATAAATTTGATCACCATTGCAGAAATATAATTGATTTACCTTGACTTCTCCATTTGCTGCAATGTATGATTAGTTTCTAGAGTCATCCGATGGATAGCCAGAGCAGCTTTGCTTTCTTGAGATGAGCTTTCTATATTCTCTGCTCCAGCTATGTCCTC
This sequence comes from Dipteris shenzhenensis, assembly GCF_047967505.1. Lineage (NCBI taxonomy): Eukaryota > Viridiplantae > Streptophyta > Polypodiopsida > Gleicheniales > Dipteridaceae > Dipteris > Dipteris shenzhenensis. The sequence goes on from NC_141621.1 coordinate 16,584,306, forward strand.
CTCATCCTCCTCCTCTCCCTTCTCCTATAAAAGGATAAAATAATTATGAGATTCAAAATTTTAAATTAATTATAAATTTAAAAAGACCTTTAAATGAATAAAGAAAATTAAACATAAGTTTTCATACCTCTACATATCTTCGTGGTCTTTTTATGTAACCTTCAGAGGCAAGGTCAGTGTCATATCCATCTTCTTCTGCTTCCTTGCTATTGCTGGTGTCCTCACTATTATATCCAGAGCTTTGATCATTTTCATCATCTTTCTTGCTCTCATCATACATGATCATCTCTATGTCATCCTCTTCATGTGAGATCGGACCTTTCTTATCAAACTTTATTGTGAGAGAAGCCACGGTATCAAGGTATTCCAAGCAAGCAGGGCTCTCAATAATATTTACATTGTGTCCTTTTCTGATAAGAGCTTCAAACAGATGTCCCATTCGACACAATGTGACTTCCCTTCTCTTCTTCTCTTGAGGTCCAGTCTCCAAGTCTGGATCTCTAAATGGGTTGAAGTTGCCTCCCTAAGAATGAAACAAGTTAGAAAATAAGATACTTGAGCATCGATTGTAAGATAATGATGATATTCAATTGACAAGGATGAGGATTAGGTTATACTCACATGACACTCCACCAACTTTTGCCAATCGATTCCATATCCTTCTTGCTCTGTCTCCCTAAACTAAGGCTTGGCTCTAATCTTGTACATCCTTCTGTACTCGTCATCAGTTGGAGGAGGCCTCCCATCATAGATTCATGTGGATCCAAATTCAAGGAGTTAGATATGAATGAAAAAACATTTGAATTAGTAAGCATATTAGATATTTAGCAGAAGATAAATATATACTTATCACCCATGCCTCATTGGCTAGTCTTCCACTGCTCCTAGGGTGCAAAGCACCTAGAGTCTCCAGGTGTCTCCTCATCACCCTCCGCTGTCACAAATGCATCTGGATACTCCTTGAACTTCTTCTTTACTTTCTTCCAATATTTTGGGTCTGCCCACCCTAGCTTGTTCTTACCCAACCTAGCAGCTTCTATCAACTCATATCTATGAGACCTTATGAGCTCTCCCATACATGTAAGCATGTAATTTTGCTAAAACTCATTATTGAGAGGGTTGGGAAATTGCCACCTTAGGGCTTCTCTGATGGCATCCTGGGGTCTATTGTCCTACTGATTCCAAGGTTTCAAGATATCCTTGGGAAAGTGTGTGCTCATAAACCTCCTCACACAGTTCATGACCTTCCTCCCTTGGTGGTCCTACGAGTTAGAAGAGGTCCTCGGGCAAAACGTAGTCCGAAGGATGCATGGTGAAGGAAGTAGTGGAGCTAGAGCATAGAGTGGGAGTAGTGAAGCTAGATCAAGAGGTGGAGTAAGGGGTATCAAAGTGAGGGGTGCAGGGGGTGCTGTGGTCTATGAGAGGGGTGGGCAAGGGACCAGACTAAAATTGCGTCTCATGAATAGGGGGAGACTTGGAGTGCTGGGAGTGTGCAAACTCATCTACATCTCTTGTGCCAACATAGTAGCCATGACCCTTCCAAGTCTTTTAAAACGTATGATGCTAATGCCCAGGTGATGATCCCTCGGAAGGGGAAATAGGGGATGAGTATCTAGTAGTAATAACAATCATCGATAGCCTTGATCTACCCCTAGGGGGTGTAGGAGAGGGAAGAGTGGAGGTATTTTGAGAGGACTGAAGAGCAAAGTATCTCTCTACCTCCATGTTGCTCATGGATGCGACAAACTCGTTAGGACTCTCGATGAAGCCATGGGATCTTAGAAAAGGATTCCCTCGAGGGGTATTATCCTAAGGAGTCAGCTGAGTGGAATTGAAGTCCTCTAGATTGTAGAGTCCATGCTCTCTCCTTCTATGAGGAGTCCCACAATCATGGGGAGTCTACTCTCCAGACATGCAACGTGATGATATGGCTAATTTAATGAGATTGGACATACAATAAAACAAGCACATACACAAAACCAATAAATGCGAAAGAAAAATAAAATAAATAAATAAATATGTTAGAGAGAATGGCAGAAAATTGGAATGAGAGGAATGAGGAATGGAAGGAGAGGACAATGCTGTAATAGGTGAAACTTCTTTCTCCTCCTTCTCTTCTCTTATTCTCTTCTTTCCCCCTTCTCTTTTCTCCTTTTTCCCTCTTCTCTTCTCTCCTTTCTTCCTTCCTTTTTTTCTTTCTCTTTTCCTCTCTTATTCCTCTTATTCCTCTCTTCTTATTTCCATGTTTTAGCGTTCCCATCTTTTGGCTTTTCTGCATTTTTGTTATATTCCTCTCTTCTTATTTCTCTCCTTTTGGCTCTTTTCCTCCCCTCTTTTCCTCTCTTTCTTCTCTCTTTCTCTCCTCTCTTCGTCTTATTCCTTTCTTCTTATTTCCATCTTTCTGCGCTTTTGTCTTTTTGCATTTTACATTTTTCTTTTTTTTTTTGTTTCTGCGTTTTTGCTTTTCCGCTTTTCACATTTTGTGTTTCCATTTTTTTGTCTTTTTGTCTTTTCGCTTTTCCACCTATAAAGTAGAAAGAAAGAGGAGAGAAAGAAGAATAAGAGAGTAGAGAAAAAGAGGAGAGAAAGAGAGGAAAGAATAGGACAAAGAGGAGGTAAAGAGAGGAAAAGAGTGGAGAGAAAGAGAGGAGACAAGGAAAGCTGAAAGAGACGAAAAGAGGAGAGGAAGAGAGCTGAAAGAAGAGGAGAGAAAGAAAGAAAAGAAAGAGGGGAGAAAGAGAGAAAAGGAAGAAGGAAGAAAGAATGGAAAAAGAGAAAGAAAGAGAGAAGAAGAAGGGAATGAGTAGAAGAACGGAGAAAGAAAGAAAAGGAAGAAGAAAGAAAGGAGAAAGGAGGAGAAGAGAATAAAAAGAGGAGAAGAGGAATACGAGAGGATAAAAGAGAGGGAATAAGGGAAGAGAGAAAAAAGGAGAAAAAGGATGAGGGAAAGAGGATAAAGGAGAAGAGAAGGAGGAGAAAGAAAATGGAAAAGAGAAAGAAGAATAAGAGGGAAATAAGAAGAGAGAAGAAGAGGGAGAATAGAAAAGAGGGAAAGAAGAAGAGGATAAGAAGAGGGAGAAGAAGTAAAGGAAGAAGTAAGGAGGAAAGAGGACAAGAAGAGAATACCAAGAGGAGAAGATGAATAAGAAGGGAGAAATAAGAAAAGAAAGAAAAGAAAAAAGAAGAGGAGAAAGGGGGATAAGAAGAAGGAGAAGAGGTATAAGAAGAGGAGAGTAAGAAAGAGAGAAAGAGAGAAAGAGAGAAGAGAAAGTCTAGAGAAATAGAGGGAGAGACCAAGGGAAAGAGGAGAAAAGGAGAAGAGTAGGAGAAAGAAGACAAAAATGAATAAAGAAAGAGGAGAGAAAGAAGAATAAGAGAGGAGTATAGGAAAAGAGGAGAGAAAGAGAGGAAAGGAGTAAAAAGAAGAGGGAAATAGAGGAAGAGAGTGGAGAAAAAGAGAGCAAGAGAGGAGATTTGAGGGAAAGAGGAGAAAAGAATAAGAGAAGGATGAGAAAGAAGACATAAAAGAAGAAAGAAATAGGAGAGAAGAAGAGGGAAAGAAGAAGAGGATAAGAAGAGGGAGAAAAAAAGAAAAGGAAGAAGGAAGAAAGAAGGAGAAAAAGAGGAGGATAAGAGAATAAAAAGAGGAGAAGAGGAATAGGAAGGGAGGAATAAGAAAAGAAAGAAGAGGAATAAGAAGAGGAGAAAAGGGAATAAGAGAAGTGAGGAGAGGAGGATAGTATAAGTAGATACCCCGTGGAGATTATGCCCAAGCATTTGGAAAATGGTATGCTCGTACTAATGTATAATGACAAGCTAGGACACCTTAAAACAAATCTCAAAACTCAGATGTAATGGGCCCTGCTGGTTGACTGAAGTCTTTCCTAATGGGATAGTGCAGCTTGAGGATTTTCTAGGAAAAGTATTCCCCAAGTTGTATAATGGGAGCAAGGTGAAGCCATATCGAGCAATAGCTTCCTTGGTCACATAGAGCTTGGTTTTAGATCACTCGGTTTCGATAATGCCTTGGTGAATTTTGTGCCGACACAAATTCCAGTCAGCTGTTTGATCACAATCGAAGGGTATCTTGCATGCAAGAATGTGGTAGTTTGAACATTATGGGGTCATTAATTTAGGATGATCATATACAAGAAGGGGGTGCTCCACTTAATCATGCAGTCATTCAAGTGACGGGGTGTCCAATAATTTGTTCCTGCTCATCTACACTTAATTGGATTTTTGTCATCTTGTTCATTTGCTATTGCAATAGTTTACAGCCTTCTTGCCTCCTTCACCTTTCATGCTTCTATTCTCTTTGATTGTTTCCTACATCACCTTTCATCCATACCTTTCATTGTTGCTACTCACGCAATGTTCATTGTCTATGGTAACTTCAAGTGTGAGCAGACCTATAATGAAAAGTCAATGCAAAGTCCCAAGATGAGTTCATAAACCTTCTATTGGAGAACCTATAGCTTCAGGATAGATTGGCCAAAATGCACAAGGCAAGGCTCGACCCAAAGGCACTCTAGACAGCCAGACACAAGTGGAAATGCTGTAGGACCAAAAGGCTCGGCTTCATTAGGGCAGTTGCTGACACTAAGTTGTCTAACTTCATTCTCTTATTCGGCTCCTCCAACCACTTAATGAGCACCCATGCAAGTTGCCTCGGAGACAGCAACCAGACAATGATGACTCAACAATCGGCTAAACTAGAGTGTCTCACCTATCTCAACCTAGCACTCAGATAGGCCCCTTATAGCAAAAGCCTATAGGAAGCAAAGGTATCTGAAGTACCAAGGCAGAGGAAGAAATGACCCAAGCTCTATTATTACTAGATTCGATGGGTTAAGTTCAGTCTAAGGACGTGGGATCTGGAACTTGAAATGGCAACAATGCATGTCTCATTTTTGGTGGATAATAGTGGTGATGTGGGGATTCAGTAATCCAAGTAGGTTTTTGATCTCCTCATTCCCTGCTAGTATCTGAAGTCTTGCATTGAGTGTCAGATTGAGAAGCCTTACCTATCTGATATCGAGTGTGGTGGAAAATTGAGAAGATAGGAATTAATCCGACTTCCCACAATTAGGCTTCATCAAGGCGGTCGGTATAGCTCATAATATATATTTATGATTGAGCCATATAGGCCTTCAACTATTTTGTTAAGGAGCAAGAAGCTTGTCATCAGCACTATTTTCAAGGTTGAGCAGCATCTAATTGCTCCCTGTATCTGTCAACTTCCCATTGAAACCTACTATGCCCGAGCTGCCATCCTACTATGCACAAGTTTTAAGGGAGTTGGAAAAGATACCAACAAGTAGCCATGTTATGAGATAGTGGTCATGCAAAACAATATTCGTGATTTGCGCAAGGACCCATCACCAAGTAGCAAGAGTGAGTCACACATGTTTGCATGTATGCGACTCATTTTGAATCATCATTGCACATTTCCAATACATTCAAATATCTTGTTGTATCAAGATTTAGATGGTGGATTGTCTAACAGACCTAAACAACATGCCACTTGATATTAGACTTCCATATCCATGGCCTTGCTATGAGCAATGGCAAAGTTTTTCCTCTGATCCAATAGCTTTAACCTTGTCTCCTCAAGCTCTCACCACCACAGATGATGCTAGACCCTCTACACCATGAGAACCCTCTACTACACCTCCATGGTGATGCCACAATCTGACATCCTGAATCTATGGATTCAAATACCGAGCTTTAGCCTTCAATCAGTAGTTGGTACCTCCAGTGCATAATTGTGAGGACTCAGTTAAAGTATAGCCGAGGAAAAATGTTGACCCTGTTGAGATATCGAGCTCCACTCGTGATATGCTAGGGTGACCATTGTGCATTTAGGTCACCGACTTGTTAGCTGCAGATGTGGTTGGTACACCACCCATGAATAATAGCTGGATGACAGGTATCTTTATGTACTCTAGTTAGTGGCTCAGTTAGTATGCCACCTAGGTTAGTTGAGTTTGGTTTGAGACCCATATATAGGGTTCATCTATTCCTTTTTGTAAGAGAGAGTTTTTGGCTTTCACAACTAAGAAGAGGAAAACTATTTTCAGCCTCCACCTTTGTGTGTATTCCCCCATTGTGTATGTGAGAAAGCTACAAGTGAGACTCCTTACCTCTCTCCCTCTCTCTTCACATGGTATCAGAGCTTAGTTCGTGGTAAGGAGCTCAAGGAAGCAAACCAAGTTCGCAGTGTCTTGGTAAGAGGATCAGTGTTGCTTTCCTTTTTTGAGTTAGGGAGCAAATCTCTACAGGTAGCACAGTCGAAAAGTGCAAGAGTGCACTGTTGCAGATTGAGACGTCCTTTGCGGTGCGGCAAGAGGGTAGTATATGCTACAAGGTGGCATTATTTTTCTAATTTGAGGCAGTTTCGAGGCTCGTTTCAGTGGCGAAAGTTTTTCTATAGGCACTCAGAAAAGTGGCCTGTTTTGGCTATGCGACCATTGTTCTGCATGTCGGTGAAAAGTTGCCGTTGAAATTGCATCGTATGCTTATGCGCAGAGATATTGGGAGTGACAATATCATTCTTATTGCCTATTGATGCAAAATCGTCACTAGGAAGTGACTATGTGGTCAAATACCACTTTCGTCAGTTTTGCAGATTTGCCTTGTGAGGCAAAGTTGTGGTTTTTACAGTGACATAATATTTTGCAGTGTTCTGTAATGGCGTCTGACTCTCTTTCACAGATTGTCACTGAAAATCTTGACAAGAACAACTTCCAAGCATGGAAGTTTAGAATGACAAATTTCCTTATGGGAAAAGGCTATTGGTCGCTTGATAGCAAAAGGGAAGAAGAAGGGCAGGATGTTTACGTTGGGGATGCAGAAATGCCTAAATTGAGTGCAGCAATGTTTGCACATGGGATAGGTGTAGTTGCAGATATTGATATCTCGCATAAACACATTGGCCATGTTAATGTACGACGACTTAAATTAATGCAGGCCCAAAATATTGTTGCAAGATTGCCCAAGTTCAAGGTTGCAGAAATTCATAAGGTATGTGAAGCCTGTCAATTTGGAAAATAGGCAAGGAAACCATTTCCTAGACATGTTCAAGAGAGTAAGAGGCCATTGGAATTAATCCACTCTGATGTGTTGACTACTAAAGCTGCATCTATTAGAGGCTGTCATTATTTTATCACTTTTATTGATGACTACAGCAGAAAAGTTTGGGTGTATTTTATGAAAAAGAAAGTGAAGTGCTTGGGCATTTCAAAGCCTTTAAAGCTATGGTTGAAAAAGAAACAGGCTTGCAAATAAAATGCCTCAGGTCAGATGGAGGGGGAGAGTACCTCTCAAATGAGTTTGCAAGGTTCCTGCAAGAGCATGGCATAAAGCAACAATATTCATGCAGTCATACCCCACATCAAAATGGACTTGAAGAAAGGAAAAATAGGCATATTGGAGAGGTATCTCATGCCATGCTCAAGGAAAAAAACCTGCCAGATTTTTATTGGGCTGAAGCAGTTGCTACAACAGTCTACATAATGGACAGGACTCCCACTGCAACAATACATGGCATGACACCAGAGGAGAGGTATACTGCTAGGAAACCAAATATTTCTCATTCAAAAGTTTTTGGTTGCATTGCCTATGTTCATGTGCTAGATGAGTTGAGATCCAAGTTGGATCCAAAAGCTAAGAAGTGCGTCTTTATTGGTTATTCTCTATAGCAGAAACAGTATAGATGCTATAACCCTTCCACTCATAAATTTACAGTAAGCAGAGATGTTGTTTTTGATGACATGAGCAACTGGTATAAACGAGTAAATGTGGTTGATGATGTAGATGCACAAAATGGTAATGCTGCACAGAATTCATAGCAGCAATCACAAAATATTAGTGGATCTGTAGTGTCCTCTAGCAGTGGTTCACATACTTCACCATGGACAAGCAGATTGAGATCAGGAGAATCTCCTCAAAGGAATGCAAATAGTGGTATGTAGGTATCACGAAAAGGAAAAGAGAAAGTAGATCAGCCCATGTTTGATGTGAATGCAGGTCACTCTTATGTGGATGGTGAATCCAGTGGCTCAAAACATAGTATTGATGATGAGTTGGGTATTCCTTCTATTGTTACACCTGGAGTAAGGAAGACCAAGGATGTTTTGAGAGCACTTGGTAGTGAGCCTATTTTGTACAAGTCTACCAGAGTCAAGTATTTTATGGATAGGCTGAAATATGATGGATTTACAGCCATTTACCATGCCTATATGGTTAAAGTGATACAAGGATTGGAACCCACTTCTTTTGAGCAAGCCATGGGAAAAGAAAAATGGGAGAAAGCCATGGATGAAGAAATGGATGCCTTGGAAGCAAATGCTACATGGGAATTGGTGCCTTTGCCTAAAGACAAGAATGCAATTGGCTGCAAGTGGGTCTATAAGGTGAAGCACAATGCAGATGGCTCTATGAGTAGATACAAGGCAAGATTAGTTGTCAAGGGGTGTGCATAGACATATGGCATTGATTATGAAGAAACATTCAGTCCGGTTGCAAGGATGGCAACTGTAAGAGTAGTCATTGCTATGGCTACATCAAAGGGATGGTATTTACATCAAATGGATGTAAAGAATGCCTTCTTACATGGTGATTTGCAAGAAAAGGTCTAAATGAATGTAAAGAATGCCTTCTTACATGGTGATTTGCAAGAAAAGGTCTATATGGAGCAGCCACCAGGTTATGTGCATGCTGTTCATCCTGAGTTTGTTTGTAGGTTAAAGAAAGCCTTGTATGGCTTGAAGCAAGTACCCAAAGCATGGTCTGAGATAGGACAGTATCTTGTCACTATTGGCTTTCAGATTTCCACGGCAGATTTCTCACTTTATGTGAGAAAAATAGAGAAAGGTATTATGTTGCTTGTCATTTATGTTGATGATTTAATCATCATAGGTGATAGTGATGAAGATATCCTTCATGTGAAAATACTATTGAAGCAGAAGTTTGAGATGAAGGATTTCGGAGAGCTGCGTTACTTCTTGGGCATTGAGGTGATTAGATCCACAAGTGGGATATGGCTCTTGTAGAGGCAGTATGGATTGGACATGCTATCCAAATATGGGACGACAGGCTATAAGCCTATTTCAGTTCCTTTGGAGTAGAATGTGAAGGTGAGTGCAGATGCAGGTGAGCTTCTAGAAGATCCTACTATGTACAGATGAATAGAAGGAAGTTTGATTTATATGACTATTACCATGCTAGATTTGAGCTATGCTATTGGGTTGGTAAGTCAGTTTATGCAGGCTCCAAGGAAACCACATTTGGATGCAGCTAGATGCATACTGAGGTATGTGAAGTCCACATTGTAGTATGGACTATTTTATGAGACTAGGGTTCAGATACAATTGCATAAATACACTGATGCTGATTGGGATGGTAGGATTTCTGATAGACGACGATCTACGAGTGGATATGTGTTTTATTTTGGGAGTGCTGCAGTTACTTAGAGCAGCAAGAAACAGCCTACAGTTGCCTTGTCGAGCACAAAGGCTAAATACAGGGGTGTAGCAATGGCTGCATGTGAGGCAGCTTGGTTGCATAACTGCTTTATGATATGCACAAGTCTATAGATGGGCCAGTTGTCATTTATTGTGACAACATGAGCAATATACGCTTGGCAAATAACCCAGTCTATCATGCTAGAACAAAGCACATTGAGGAACATTACCACTATGTGCAGGAGAAGGTTCTAGTAGCTTTTATTAATCTAGTTTATGTCAGCACAGAGGATCAGGTAGCTGACATATTCACGAAGGCATTGGGCACAGAGAAGCTGCACAAGTTCAGAGACCTGCTTGGTGTGCAAGAATTGGGATTGAGCTCGAGGGGGAGTGTTCAGATATCGAGCTCCACTCGTGATATGCCAGGGTGACCATTGTGCATTTGTCACCGACTTGTTAGTTGTAGATGCGGTTGGTACACCACCCATGAATAATAGCTGAATGACAGCTATCTTTATGTACTCTAGTTAGTGGATCAATTAGTATGCCACCTAGGTTAGTTGATTTTGGTTTGAGACCCACATATAGGGTTCATCTATTCCTTTTTGTAAGAGAGAGTTTTTGGCTTTCACAACTAAGAAGCAGAAAACTATTTTCAGCCTCCACCTTTGTGTGTATTCCCCCATTGTGTATGTGAGAAAGCTACAAGTGAGACTCCTTACCTCTCTCCCTCTCTCTTCATAGACCCTTGGGTTATGTCCAACATAGGAACATAGTTCTAAAGGTTGTACCCAGTGCTACATTTCCTACAACAGTGGTGCAACTTGATTTTTGAATCAAGAACCAATTTCACTATAGGGTAAAGCAAACCATGTAGGGTGATCGACATATGGTGAGCAGCGGTGTGACAAAAAAAGTGCACCATCTTAAGGAAGGAAGTTGTTCTAGTCTAATTAAAACAAAGGCTTTGTAAGAGAGATAAGGGAAGAGAGAGGTGTTATTACTAGCACACTCTCCCTCTCACCTGAGGCTTGATAGATTAGGAAGATGATATTGTGTGTTTACTACAAGCCAAGGTGGCTTGGTTATACAAATAGTTTGCATTACATGTTGATTTATTTATATGTTCCAATAGCATTGTCTAATCCTTGTGTTGATGATTCTTAAGTAATTTTAACTCAGTTATCTCATCACCATATGGCTTTCCCTTCAACAACTATCCTCAAACTTTGAGTATTTAATGTTGGCATCTACTTTGTTACCCACAGTACACTGCACTAAGGATTGCAAGAATGAGCATCTTCACCTAAGCACTACATAGGGGACATGCCCAAGCCATTTATTGATTTTTTTAGAGGACACCAACATAGCTAATGCTACTCTCTTTGCACCTAGTTCATATAAGCTCTATGCCCCTTTCACTTTACATAGGCCATCTTTCAAGATGGACATAAATTCTCTAATGCGTACACCTTCTGAGATATCGGTAGAATTGTCACCAAGGAGTTTTTTTTAAATGTTTTTATTTAAAAAATGTTTAAATCAATAAAAAATGATCTAAAATTTTTAAATAATTTAAAACACCTACTTTTATTCACAAAATGTGGCAATTAGCTAATCAATATCTACCAATTAAATCATATGTATCACATGGCAATATGAATAACTTTTCCATGTAAGCATTAACCAATCCACCAATTACAACAGAAAAAATCCTTGATTGAGAGATTTTTTAAAAAGATTTTTATTTTTAGATGTCAATTTAATCAATTTAAATCACCGTTAATTCCAATGAATCAAATCCATTGAAAATCATTCATTATCACTCTTTAACTTTTAGATGTAGGCTAACTTCCTTTTTTAGACTCAAGGCTAGTAATCATCAAAATGGCCTAATCTTGCCACTCCAAGTGGGCCCAGAATTGTGAGAATGTATCTCATGTTCTTTGGTTTGCTAAAAACATGTCAAAAACGTTTGAATGCATGCATTCGTAGCTTCTAACATTAGCTACTACCTTGCAAGTACTATTTTTTCTTCACACTTTTCTCCCTCCAAAAATGCCTCAAACATGTCTTTTATTTTTGGTTTTACATTGTGTCATTGCTTTCCTAGCCCCATAATCTTCTCATTGCTCCTTGATATCTCCTAGCCTCTGTCTAGTCCTCTTGCAATCCAAAATGAGCTAGATCTTTCCACAATGATCAGTGAAACACTAGAATAGATAATAACTAGCTTACAAATTGAGAAGTTAATGAGTCCAACTTACCCAAATAAACAAGTGAGATAATATACCCGTTCACATTATTACGGTAGTACATCAATAGTTACAAAGCCACTTGCATGGCATTTGATTATTGCATTAGGGCCTCTTTCCACCACGTGCTTAAACCAATTTACATCCAAAACATACACAAAGAAGTGTCAAAGTTCAAGCTTAATAATATCTTGGATTATGCCACAATAATCATCCATGGCTCGATTGGCTCCCTCAAAGCTAGCAATGACACTGCAATCTTGTGTGTTTCTCTTATCATCAATCCGTTGTGTTCGAAAATGCTTGCACTCACACCATATAGCATTGAACATAGTGCACTACACCAAGACAAAATCAATTAAATAAGCAATCTAAATTATTGAAAGCTCCTAACTTATGCATAACATTCTATATACTGACCTTGCTCATGCATCCCCTAGCATACTCCCGTTCTTCCATTGTGATATGCATCCCCTCATCTTTCTCTGCTTTCTCCATTTCATCAAGTAGCCAATCCACATGAATATCCTTTGGAAGTGATCTTAGATACTGAGGGTATAGCACACAAGATCTGTGGTGTGTACGAAAGAGGGCCCTTTCTTCTTGTCTTCTTGCCTTTGCATCCTCATATCTTGTCATATAGCTTTTCATCACATCACTATTAAGCACACAATAGAGGTTGATATTATTAAGCAACTCCGTGTCTATTACTTTATTGCATCCTTTTCCTTGAGGCACAATAGAGGTCATCCTTAGGTCTTCATCATCTCTCCATAGTCATGGGAGAAAGCTATCCACATCAACAAGAAACTCAAAAATATATACAAGTGACTCTTGTACCAACCAACCCTCAGCCATGCTTCCTTTGGGTCTTGCATTTTGTCTCACAAAACCCTTCAAGGTCTTCATGAAGCGCTTGAGGAAGAACAACCATCATGCATGTATAGTACTGCATATAGCAATGTCATCCACCAAATGCACTATGAGATGTAGTTGGCTTGTGAGAATAGAATGTGGAAATGTCTCCTCCACTAAACAAACCACCTCCACTGACATAACTCGAGCATTCTCAAGTGTGGTGGGATCTATTTCCTTTGAGCTCACATACCTAGAAATGAAAAAGTACACCATATTAACAATATGAACACCTTGCATGGAGCATTGATATGCATCACATTTTGTATCATGTAAAGTACCTCACAAGCTCGCCCATCTTGTAAGTACAATCCTTCACATCCTTTGATGTACTACGAGAAATGCTAGTAGATAGTATGAACTGAACACACAAGGAATGGTTAATTAGTTGCTTCTAATTCACTCACAAATTTGAAAGGAAAAATATATTATGCATATAAAATACTTACTTGGAGCATCTTGTGCCAATCATGAGATTTCAAGCCATATAAATGCTCTACACCTCTTTTCTTGCTCTTTGGAAAGGCCCCCTTCAATCACCTCATGCATCCAGTGGGAGTACAAATTGTAGTAATAGCGTGCTTCACTGCCACCATCTCTAGCTTTGATAACCTCGACGGTGCACGAGGTAAAAAAACATGCCCATTTGGTCTCTCTTGTGGCGAAGCTTCATGCATCCTCCCTGTGGTACATAGATCCTCCCTTATGCCTGTGGAATCTCATGTCCCATTCAAATGTTCCCAAATGGTAGATGTCACATTCTTGAAGATATGCATGGGATCAAGCAAGTAGTTGATCTTGAGGTGGGACCAATATGGTAAATGATAAAAGATGGACTATCTAAACAAAAGCTGATGTTAGCGGGCAATCTTTATTTCCAGCCAATATAGCACACAATCATTTACAAACCCTTATCGGCTCATGCCAAGTGGTGGAGTCATCGTGGAACCATCCCAAATTCTCATCCAATCTCCCGCAATGAGTGATTGTGGGAGGACTTCATTCCAAGGGGCAACATAGCTAGGACGATTAGGTGGGAGAAATCGATGGTGATTCTCATAGATGACCTTATTCAATGCGTCTGCCCATGAGGCAACAAGCGAAGGACCACAAACAGGACATGCATGGTAACCCGATGTAGTGAGACCTGAACAATAGATGCAATTAAGAGTTGAAGGTGGGTATAGGGTGCCACATCCTTTGCCTACTCATAATTAGAAGTGCAATGCTTACTTAAACACTCGTCATAGCTTGGGAAGTCATGCATCGTCCACATCAAGACTACTTTGTAGTTGAAGTCTCATGATGAGGGAGGCCTACTCACATCATGCACCTTGATACCTCTCCAAAGTATCTCTAGCTCATCAATCAAAGGATCCAAATAAACATCAGGATTTTTGACTTGATGTTTCCTTGGAATTAGAAGGGATAACATAACATGTCCTTTCTTAATCACCATAGATGGTGGAAGATTATAATTCACCAATATCACTAGCCATACACTGTAAGAGGTGCTTTTGAGACCAAATGGGTTTACATCGTCCATACCCAATCCAAGTGTCAAGCTCCTAGGTTCTTTCTTGAAGCTTGGCCATGTGTCTTCAAAGTGCTTCCATGCAAGAGTGTCTACAGTAGTTCTCCACTTGCCATTGGTTGATTGATGGGAGGAATGCCATGACATGAGCTCTACAATGGATTTGCACTTGAACATATGTTGGATGCGAGGGATTATGGGAAAATGTCACAGAACCTTATGAGGGACGTCCAAAATTTTGAGATTTGCTCTATATCTTGCCTCTCCACAAGTAGGACACTCTCTTGCATCCTTATGTAGTCCACAAAACAAAACACAATCATTGATGCATGCATGGATGTGCTTGTAATCTAATCCTCCAAGAGAGGTCACATGTTGCCTTGCCATATCTCTTGAGGTCAGTAATTTATTCTCCCTTGGAAGCATTTTACACAATAGCCTACACGTGAAGACCATAAATGAGGAAAAGCATTCGAATAAGTGACCCACTAGCATAATTCTGTTGAGATATTGAGTATTTATGTCACCGACTTGTTAGCTAGAGATGCGGTTGGTACACCACCCACGAATAATAGCTGGATGACAGCTATCCTTATCTACTCTAGTTTGTGGCTCAGTTAGTATGCCACCTTAGTTAGTTGAGTTTGGTTTGAGACTCACATATAGGGTTCTTCTATTTTCTTTGTACTAGAGTTCTTTTGGCTTTCATAACTAAGAAGAGGAAAACTGTCTTCAACCTCCACCTTTGTGTGTATTCCCCCATTGTGATTGTGAGAAAGCCTCAAGTGAGACTCCTTCCCTCTCTCCCACTATCTTCACATGGTATCACATCCTTGTTCGTGGTAAGGAGCTCAAGAAAGCAAACCAAGTTCGCAGTGTCCCAGTAAGAGGACAAGTGTTGCTTTTCTTTTTCGAGTTTGGGAGCAAATCTCTGCAGGTAGCACAGCCAAAAGTGCAAGAGTGCACTGTCTCAGATTGAGACACCCTCGCGGTGTCGCAAGAGGACTTTATTTTTCTGATTCGAGGTCGTTTCGGGGCCCGTTTTGGAGGCAGAAGTTCTCTGCAGGCACTCAGAAAAAGGCCCTGTTTTTGCTGTGCGACCACTGCTCGGCTAATCGGTGAAAAGTTGCCGCAGAAATTGCATCGTATGCCTGTGTGCAGAGATATTGGGAGTTGCAGATTCATGCTTGTTGCCTGTTGATGCAAAATCGTCACTAGGAAGTGACTGTGTGGTAAAATACCACTTTCGTCAGTTTTGCAGATCTGCCCGTGTGAGGCAAAAGCTGTGTTTTTTGCAGTGACAGAATATTTTGCAGTGTTCTGTAATGGCATCCCTCTGTAATGGCATCTGATTCTCTTTCACAGATTGTCATTGAAAAGATTGACAAGAACAACTTCCAGGCATGGAAGTTTAGAATGACGAATTTCTTGATGGGAAAAGGCTATTGGGAGTTCACAGGAAATGAAGAAGAACCTGTTCTTCCTAATGTTCCCAATCAACAGGAAATGCAGGCATTCAAAGGATGGCATGAGAGAGCCAGGAAAGTTATGTACTGGCTGTCTATCAGTATTTCAGACTCCATGATTGTGCATATTCAGGATGCAAGTATGCCAAAGGAGGCATGGGATACTTTGGCAAAAATGTACAGCACAAATACACAAGCTAGGAAAATGCAGCTCAAGCAGGAGCTGCACAATGTGCAGAGAGAAAATATGAGCATCAATGACTACCACATGAAGGTGAAGAAAATTGCGGATGCACTTGCTTCCATTGGGTCGCCAGTGGATGATGGGTGACGATTTAGTTTCTGTGACCTTGAATGGTCTAGGAAAGGATTATGCACAGTTCCGGACATCCATTGCCGTCTGTGAAAAATTTCTTGATTTTGAGGAGTTGATTGCTCTTCTAATTTCTGAAGAGCAGAGAAATGGTGGTGCATGTTCTTCAATAGGAACTTTAAAAGAAACTATCTTCTACTCAAATGCTGGTAGAGGTAGAGGCAGAGGTAGAGGAGGCCAATCTGCAGGCCGTGGTAGAAATCAGAATATGCAGCAAATGCAAGAAAACCAGTCCTATGCAGGAGGACGTGGTAACTCTAGAGGCAAGGGGAGCCAAAGAGGTCGTGGTGGATGGCAGAGAGGCCAAAATGCAAACAGCAATGTTGAATGCTAGTACTGTGGTAAAATGGGGCATATGGCTAAAGACTGCTACAAAAAGCAGAATGACATTATGAAGGGAAAATTGCAGCAAGGCAATTATGCATCCTCTAGTAGACAGGGTGATGATAGAAATGACCATTTGTTTATGGTGCAGCATATGACAAATTCTGTGACAAGTACAGAAGAAAGCAATGATGTGTGGTATGTTGACTCAGGTGCATCAAACCACATGACAGGTCATGCTGAATGGATGCAAGATACAAGGAAAATAGAAAAACCAGGATTTGTGGAGACTGGTGATGATACTGCACATCCTATTGTGCAGATTGGCAAAATTCCTTTGTCTATGCAGGATGGGAAAAAGAAATACTTTTCTGATGTATTTCATGTCCCAAACATCACCAAGAACCTGGTTTCTGTTGGTCGGATGGTTGAGCAGGGCTTGCACGTCTGATTTAATCCTCATGGATGCTTTGTTGAGGATATGAAAAATAATGGTTGCTTGATAGCAAAAGGAAAGAAGAAGGGCAGGATGTTTACATTGGATGCGGACATGCCTGAATTGAGTGCAGCAATGTTTGCACATGGGACCGGTGTAGTTGCAGATATTGATATCTGGCACAAACGCAATTGGTCATGTTAATATAGTGTGACTTAAATCAATGCAAGCCCAAAGTATTGTTGCAGGATTGCCTAAATTCAAGTTTGCAGAGATGCACAAGGTTTGTGAAGCCTGTCAATTTGGGAAACAGGCAAGGAAACCTTTTCCTAGGCATGTTCAAGAGAGTAAAAAGCCATTGGAATTAATCCACTCTGATGTGTGGACTACTAAAGCTACATCTATTGGTGGCTGTCACTATTTTGTCACATTTATTGATGACTTCAGTAGAAAACTTTGGGAGTATTTTATGAAAAAGAAAAGTGAAGTGTTTGGGCACTTCAAAGCTTTCAAAGCTATGGTTGAAAAAGAAACAGGCCTGCAAATAAAATGCCTAAGGTCAGATGGAGGGGGAGAGTACCTCTCAAATGAGTTTGCAAGGTTCTTGCAGGAGCATGGTATAAAGCAGCAATATTCATGCAGTCATACCCCACAGCAAAATGGAATTGCAGAAAGGAAAAACAGGCATATTGCAGAGGTATCTCGGGCTATGCTAAATGAAAAAGATCTACCAGATTATTATTGGGCTGAAGCAGTTGCTACAGCAGTTTATATAATGAACAGGACTCCCACTGCAGCAATACATGGCATGACGCCAGAGGAGATGTATACTGGTAGGAAACCAGATATTTCTCATTTGAAAATTTTTGGTTGCATTGCCAATGTCCATGTGTCAGATGAGCTGAGGTCCAAGTTGGATCCAAAAGCTGAGAAGTGCATCTTTATTGGTTATTCTCTGCAGCAGAAAGGGTATAGATGCTATAACCCTTCTACTCGTAAGTTTACAGTGAGAAGAGATGTTGTTTTTAATGAGATGAGCAGCTGGTATAAACCAGTAAATGTGATGATTGATGTAGATGCACAAAATTGTAATGCTGCATAGAATTCACAGCAGCAATCACAAAATATCAGTGGACCTACAGTGTCGTCTAGCAGTGGTTCACATACTTCGCCATGGACAGGCAGATTGAGATCAGGAGAATCTCCTTAAAGCAATGCACATAGTGGTACGCAGGTATCACAAAAAGGAAAAGAGAAGGTAGATCAGCCCATGTTTGATGTGAATGCAGGTCACTCTTATGTGGATGGTGAATCCAATGGCTCAGAACAGAGCATTGATGATGAGTTGGGTATTCCTTCTGTTGTTACACCTGGAGTAAGGAAGACCAGGGATGTTTTGAGAGCACCTGGAAGTGAGCCTATTTTGCACAGGTCTACCAGGGTTAGGTATCCTATGGATAGGCTGAAATATGATGGATTTACAGCCATTCACTATGCCTATATGGTCAAAGTGATACAGGAACTAGAACCCACTTCTTTTGAGCAAGCCATGGGAAATGAAAAATGGGAGAAAGCCATGGATGAAGAAATGGATGCCTTGGATGCTAATGCTACATGGGAATTGGTGCCTTTGCCGCAATTGGCTGTAAGTGGGTTTATAAGATCAAGCACAATGCAGATGGTTCTGTGAATAGATACAAGGCAAGATTAGTTGTCAAGGGGTATGCACAAACATATGGCATTGATTATGAAGAAACTTTCAGCCCGGTTGCAAGGATGGCAACCGTAAGAGCAGCCATTGCTATGGCTGCATCAAAGGGATGGTCTTTACATCAGATGGATGTAAAGAATGCCTTCTTGCATGGTGATTTGCAAGAAGAGGTCTTTATGGAGCAGCCAGTAGGTTATGTTCTTGGTTTTCAGATTTCCAAGGCAGATTTCTCACTCTATGTGAGAAAAACAGAGAAGGGTATTATGCTGCTTGTCATTTATGTTGATGATTTGATCATCATAGGTGATAGTGATGAAGACATCCTTCATGTGAAAATGCTATTGAAGCAGAAGTTTGAGATGAAGGATTTGGGAGAGCTGCGCTATTTCTTGGGCATTGAGGTGATTAGATCACCAAGTGGGATATAGCTCTTGCAGAGGTAGTATGGATTGGACATGCTGTCCAAATATGGGATAACAGGCTGTAAGCCTATTTCAGTTCCTTTGGAGCAGAATGTGAAGCTGAGCGCAGATGCAGGTGAGCTTCTGGAAGACCCTACTATGTACAGATGCATAGTAGGAAGTTTGATTTACATGACTATTACCAGGCCAGATTTGAGCTATGCTGTTGGGTTGGTAAGTCAGTTTATGCAGGCTCCAAGGAAATCACATTTGGATGCAGCTAGACGCATACTCAGGTATGTGAAGTCCACATTGCAGTATGGACTATTTTATGAGGCTGGGGTTCAGATACAGTTGCATGGATACACTGATGCTGATTGGGCTGGTAGTATTTCTGATAGACGATCTACCAGTGGATATGTGTTCTCTTTTGGGAGTGCTGCAGTCACTTGGAGCAACAAGAAACAGCCTACAATTGCCTTGTCGAGCACAGAGGCTGAGTACAGGGGTGCAGCAATGGCTGCATGTGAGGTAGCTTGGTTGCATAAGCTACTCTATGATATGCATCAGTCTACAGATGGGCTAGTTGTCATTTATTGTGACAACATGAGCAGCATACACTTGGCAAAGAACCCAGTCTTTCATGCTAGAAAAAAGCACATTGAGGTGCATTATCACTATGTGCAGGAGAAGGTTTTACTAGGTCTTATTGATCTAGTTTATGTCAGCACAGAGGATCAGGTAGTTGACATATTCACGAAAGCATTGGGCACAGAGAAGCTGTGCAAGTTTAGAGACCTGCTTGGTGTGCAGGAATTGGGATTGAGCTTGAGGGGGAGTGTTGAGATATCGAGCTCCACTCGTGATATGCCAGGGTGACCATTGTGTATTTATGTCACCGACTTGTTAGCTGGAGATGCGGTTGGTACACCGCCCATGAATAATAGCTGGATGACAGCTATCCTTATCTACTCTAGTTTGTGGCTCAGTTAGTATGCCACCTTAGTTAGTTGAGTTTGGTTTGAGACCCACATATAGGGTTCTTCTATTTTCTTTGTACTAGAGTTCTTTTGGCTTTCACAACTAAGAAGAGGAAAACTGTCTTCAGCCTCCACCTTTGTGTGTATTCCCCCATTGTGATTGTGAGAAAGCCTCAAGTGAGACTCCTTCCCTCTCTCCCACTATCTTCACAATTCACCATGTTTGCAAAATATACTTTAAAGCTTACTTGAGTAATGCATTCAAACTTGCATTGTTCCATCCATAGATGGTTTGCAAGTTTAGTAACTCAAGGGAGGCACATAGAGCAGAGAATGTGCACCTCTCAAACAGTGGGTAATGGTGGAGGGCTACTATCACCATCACTCCATGCATCCATAACGGTCCCTCCCACCTCATATCGCTGATGCTTCGCCTCCTCACGACGAGCATAGGGCAACATATGCGGGTGTGGCACTACATCATGTATCAAATTAAAACGGGATCATAACTCAAACATATGAACACCCATAGGTATCTCAATCAACCTTAACTCTTTAACACTTACCATGCCATGTTTATGGTCGCATCCCATTCTCCATACTTTGAGATGTGATTGAGTGTAATATTGCATGCACGATACATGTTTCATCGACATCGATCACACATACATTTGATTTTTTGCTCCAACCATATTTCGCGATGGTGGATACGGAAGGATTCATCCTCATTGGAGCTACTTGTTGAAGATGAAGACATCCTACAAATAAACAACCCAAAAAATTTGCTCTTGTATCAAATCTTAAAACTCTGTGGCGCATCTAATACCGCATCTAAAACCACGTCTGTTCTGTGGTGCACATCTATAGGCACATCTAAATCGTGTTGTAGATGCACAATTAAATGCGTATTTAGATGCGTATATAGATGCGCAATTAGACATGCTTATAGACATGATTTTCAAACCTACTTTTAGCATGCTTGCTTTTCTTCACATACTTTTAGCATCGCGCAACTTGCTTTACTATTAACAGATACAGTTCCGAGCATCCACACTTATCTCCAAGCACCCACACTTATCTGCAGGCTTACATAATCAACTCCAAGCACACAAGAGAAGAGGGTGAACAAGGAAGAGAAGAAAGAGAAGAAAAGGGTGAACATGGAAGAGAAGAAAAAGAAGCAGCTTTGAAGAAGGAAAAGAAGCTTCCATACCTCTATCCAAGGTAAGTCTCTTTACGGTTGATATTCTTTGAAAGTTGCTCTCTTTGGATTCGTCCTTTGTCATATCCAAGAAATGAATGGTTTTGGTACTAGTGTTGTGCTTTTGTATCAGGCACATGTCCTTTTTGAGTTTTTAGAATAGTCCATCTATCGGAGCGCATCTATAGATGCATCTGAGAGCACGTCTAAGAGTGTGTCTATAGATGCGTCTACTCTATTTTTGGAAACAAATACTCGCATCTATAGATGCACTGTTATACGTGAAGATAGACGTGCTTTGTTATTTTTCCCTAGACTGGCCTTCCCTTCCCTTCCCTTCCTTTCCCTCTCCCTTTCCTTCCCTTTCCTTTCCTTTCTCTTTCCTCTTCCCTTTCCCTTTCCACTTCCACTTCCAAGAAAAGGATTGCATATTGAATGATGGAAATAAATGATTGTGTGAATAAAGAAAGGGATTGCATGAATGATGGAAAGGGATTGCATGATTGAAGAAGGGGATTGCATGAATGATGGAAAGGGAAAGCATGATTGAAAAAAGGGATTGCACCTCGGGGGGGTCACTATGTATGAACCCTCTATATCACGTGCGTTCGAGGCCTATTTGTAAAATCCCTTATCTGTAAATTTTTCCTTAATAAAACGTACCCTTTTTCTATACAAAACTGTAAATTTTTTTACATTTCATTTTAAATGCTCCCTTATGTATATTAATTTTTGAGAAATTTAGGAATTAAAAATATCCTTCTGTTGAACTCACGTGATAGGGTTACATATGATGAGTGACCCCCCCGAGGATTGCACTCTATATTTTCCTCTCTTTTTCCTTCTCTCTTTTATCCTCTCTTTCCTTCTCTTTTCGTCTCTCTTTTTCTCTCTTATCTCCTCTTTTTTTCTCTCTTTTTTTCTCCTCTGTTTTCCTCTATTTTCCTCTCTTTCCTTCTCTCTTTTATCCTCTCATTCCTTCTCTTTTTGTGGTAAATTTTCTCTCTTATCTCCTCTCTTTTTCTCTCTTTTTTTCTCCTCTCTTTTTCTCTCTTTTCCTCTCCTTTCTCCTCTCTTTTATCCCCACTTTTTCTCTCTTTTTCTCCTCTCTTTTCCTCTCCTTTCTCCTCTCTTTTATCTCCACTTTTTCTCTCTTTTTTTCCTCTCTTTTCCTCTCCTTTCTCCTCTCTTTTATCCCCACTTTTCCTCTCTTTTCTACTCTCTTTCCTTCTCTCTTCTTAGCTCATTAGTAATCTTCTTTTTTTCTTTTTTCCAGTTCATCATGTGGCCAGGAAGCTCTTCAGGCTCACTTAATCTTCGGGAAACCATCTTTGGGGAGTTATATAACCCTTTGGGGCACCCTCCCAATCTTGGGAAGTTATACAGCTATAGGATGGGTACTTTAAACACCCCCTAGGAGTCAGCACTACAAACTTCAAACCACCCCAACCCCACACCACCTAAGATTACCCCAGCGGAGTCAACATAGCCTAGCCGGCTACACAGCCGAGCCCCTTCCCCCATGCCATCCTATGCCCCTTCCCCCATGCCGTAAGGAGGCCCTTCTACCTTGCAGAGCCATCCGCATACTCCCGTCCAGTCGAGACTCAGTTCTCCAGCTACGAGTGGTCCATGTAGTCCCGTGCAGTCGAGAGTCGCTTCTCCAACTACGAGTGGCCAGCATACTAGCTCGATACGACACAGTAGTAGGCGTAGTAGTAGGTAGAGCGGTGGGGGATGCATGGCACAGTGCTTTGGGAGGGGTGGTGGTGGGAACGAGGATGATTTAGATGATTTATATGTGCCTCCGGGTGATGGTATGATCTACTATGACATCACTCAGACAGGAGGCATCTTGATGGATGCACGGGGGAAGGACATCATGGCCTTCATGCACTCTATAATTAGAGAGATTTCTTTATTCACTACAAAGACCATCCAAAGAGGTTGGCCGATGAGTCTCGCTGCTGTTCGCTCTAGGTATCCTAATCCCCCAATGTTTAGTTCATAGATAAATGGACCAAGTCAAAGATTGTTACGATACTTGGCAATAAAAGATCTTCGCTTAAGAGGCAGGCACTAGCGGAGCTTGCCAGGCTCGAGGGAGGTCAACCACCAAGGGGCCCATACCACACCACTCACAAGCGTGAGTGGAAGAAAGCAATGAAGTCAGCAAAGGAGGAACCCAGTCTACAGCACGTGCAGGCACGAAGGATCCAAACGGAGCAATATGGAAGCATGCATTTTGGAGCAAGGGGTGTTAAATCATGGGAGGCCCAATTTGTAAGTATCGATCTCAAATTATCTTGTTTATGTAGTTTATTAGGAGGTTGTTTCTTTGTACTAAACCCTCCACAAATTGTGTCATCTTGCAGCTTGATATTGTGGGTAGGTACCCTACTCCTGTCGAGGCAACCTACCACTGCCACCATCATAGAGGAGATACATGGAGGCACTTCTATAATGACAGGTTGATTACTAAGGAGCAGTATATCCATGCTACTGGAGCACCCCTCGAGGTATTTGAAAGTAATTAAATAATGTCAATATTATAAGTAAAGATTTGATTTTTCATACATTGATATATGTTGTCCCTTGTTTATAGGACCCTGCACAAGAAGATGAGGAAGAAGGTGAGAAAGAAGGAGGCGGAGAAGGGAGCGCAGAAGGGAGCATAGAAGGGAGCGAGGATGTGGAGAACTTAGATTAGTCATAGAAGTGGTGCTAGCTACTCTTTTTTGTACTTAAAGCCACTGGCTTGGCTTCGTGCCTCTTATATATACACTCCTTTTATTTTTGGTACTTGAAGCCATAGGACGTGGCTTAGCTTCGTGGTATATGTGCATACAGGCTTTTTTTGAGATATGAATTAATATACACTCTTTTTATTCTTTTGGCTTTCAATTTTCTTGTGCAACATTCTATCAATTAATGCCTTGTGAACTAAACATTTTGGAGTTGTAATGTTTTATTTCGAATTGTAATTGTTGGCTATAGATGTGCTTGTAAGAGTGCTAATCAAAATGCAGTTGGCTACAAGAATTGAATTACACAATGTGGAAATGGGATTCCTGTAACTACATAGCATACAAAACATTCTGTTTAAGCACACAAAATTTAAAAAATATTATGTAGCACGTCTATCAAGGCATCTATAAATGCATCTATATATGCGTTTGTCTATTCGAGGCACATCTATTTGTGCATCTACAAACACGTCTATCAATGCATCTATAAATCATCTATAAACGCGTGTAAGGATATGCACATCAATTAAAAAACACGACCTTAGGTAAGTTATCTGACCAAGTACTTATCAGATGGGTGTGCCTCTTTTAAAACTTGTCAATACCACCTAGGTTAAGGCATAGGAAAAGTATTGTGCCCATCAGATATGCTTTGCATGGTCGATCAAGCATTAATTACCATTTTATCCTTAGTGTCATGCACATCCATAAAAAAACACGTTGCTAGGGGTGCCCATTAGATATGCTTTGCATGGTCGATCAAGCATTAATTACCATTTTATCCTTAGTGTCATGCACATCCATAAAAAAACACGTTGCTAGGTGTGTTATCCGATCAAGTACTTATGGGATGGGAATGCCACTTTGCATGTAAGTCAATTCCACCTAGTTTAATGTGTGTGCAAAGTGTTATGCCCATCAGATATGCTTTGCATTCTCGATCAAGCATAAAACACCATTTTTGCCTTAGTGTCATGCACAACCCAAAAAAAACACGGTCCTAGGTGTGTTATTCAAACAAGTACTTCTCATATGGGGGCTCCAATTTGCACACAAGTCTATTTCAACTAGGTTGAGGTTCATGCAAAGTATTGTGACCATCGGATATGCTTTGCATGGTCGATCATGCATTATCCACCGTTTAAAACACGCTGCTAGGTATGTTATTCGATCAAGTACTTATGGGATGAGTGCTCCACTTTGCATGTAAATCAATTTCACCTAGTTTAAGGTGTGTGAGAAGTATTTTTCCCATCGGATATGCTTTGCATTGTCGATCAAGCATAAAACACCGTTTTTACTCTAGTGTCATGCACATTCGTAAAAAGACACATTGCTAGGTATGTTATTCGATGAAGTACTTATGGGATGGGCCCTCCACTTGCACACAAGTCCGTTTCAACTAGGTTGAGGTGCATGTAAAGTATTGTGACCATCGGAATGCTTTGCATGGTCGATCATGCATTATCCACCGTTTTTGCCGTAGTGATATGCACATCCGTAAAAAAACATGCCCTTAGGTATGTTATCTAACCAAGTACTTATCAGATGGGTGTGCCTCTTTGAGAACATTTCAATACCACCTAGGTTGAGGTGTAGGAAAAGTATTGTGCCCATCGGACATTCTTTGCATGGTAGATCGAGCATTAAATACCATTTTTGCTCTAGTGTCATGCACATCTGTAAAAAAACATGCTGCTAGGTATGTTATTCGATCAAGTACTTATGGGATGGATGCTCCACTTTGCATGTAAGACAATTTCACCTAGTTTAAGGTTTTTGCAAAGTATTATGCCCATCGGATATGCTTTGCATTTTCCATCAAGCATAAAACTCCGTTTTTGCCTTAGTGTAATGCACAACCATAAAAAAACACGGTCCTAGGTGTGTTACAAACAAGTACTTATCGGATGGGGGCTCCACTTTGCACCCAAGTCAAGTTAAACTAGGGTTAGGTTCATGAAAAGTATTGTGACCATTAGATATGCTTTGCATGGTCTATCATGCATTATATACCATTTTTCCCCTAGTGATATGCACATCCATAAAAAAAGATGCCCTTATGTATGTTATCCAACCAAGTACTTATTTGATGGGTGTGCCTTTTTTCAAACAAGTCAATACCACCTAGGTTGAGGTGCAAATAAAGTATTGTGCCAATTGGATATGCATTGCATGGTCGATTGAGCATTAAATACCATTTTTGCCTTAGTGTCAAGCACATTTGTAAAAAAACACAGTCCTAGGTGTGTTATCAGATCAAGTACTTATCTGACCGACATGCCACTTTTCATGCAACTCAATAACACCTAGGTTGAGGTGGGTGCAAAGTATTGTGCCCATCATATGTACTTTGCATGGCATATCATGTATTAAACTCCGTTTATGCCTCAATGTCATGCACAACCATAAAACAACATGCTTTTAGGTGTGTTATCCGACCAACTGCTTATCAGATGGGTGTACCACTTTACATGCAATGCAATACCACAATTTTTGAGGCTCATGCAAAGTATTGTGCCCATCGGATATGCTTTGCATTGTCGATCAAGCATTAAACACCGATTTGGCCTTAGTGTCATGCACAATTGTCAAAAAATGCAGTCCTAGATGTGTTATTTGACTAAGTACTTATGGGATGGGCACACCACTTTGCATGTAAGTCAATAACACCTAGGTTGAGATGTGTGAAAATTATTGTGACGATTGAATATGTGTTGCATTGTCGATCAAGCATAAAATAGCATTTTTGCCTTAGTGTCATGGACAACCATTAAAAAACATGGTCCTAGGTGTGATATTCAAAAAAGTACTTGTCAGATGGGGGAGCCACTTTGCAAGAAAGTCAATTTCAACTAGGTTGATGTGCGTGCACAATATTCTATCTATTGGTTATGCTTTGCATGGGGGATCACACATTATACACCATTTTCTCCTTAGTGTTATGCACATCCGTCAAAGAACATGCTCTTAGGTGTATTATCATACCAAGTACTTATTGAATGGGCATTCCACTTTGCATGGAACACCATAACACCACTTTTGAGGCACGTGCAAAGTATTGTGCCCATAGGATATGCTTTGCATGGTAGATTGAGTATTAAATACCGTTTTTGCCTTGGTGTCATGTAGAACCGTTAAAAAACACGATCCTAGGTGTGTTGTTCAAACAAGTACTTTTTGCATGGGGATACCACTTTGCACACAAGTCAATACTGCCTAGGTTGAGGAACGTGCAAAGTCTTGTGTCCATTGGATATGCTTTGCATAGTCGATCGCACATTATACACCATTTTGTTTTTAGTGTTATGCATAATTATCATAAAATACATTTGCAAGTGTGTTATCCGAACAAGTACTTATGGGATGGGTGCACCACTTTGTATGCAAGTTAATACAACCTAGGTTAAGGCATGTACAAAGTTTTCTGCCCATTAGAGAAATGTAGATGCGATAATATTAGCAAATTCTCGGTATGTGTATATGTGTGTGTTTGTGGCAAACAATTCTGATACAAGTGCACAAATCATGCACTTCATACCTTGAGTATTGTGTCAAAATAAAAGCTGAAATAAGCTTGTTGATGAGGATAAATACGCCCTTGAATAAAGGCACAGTTGTTGTATGACCACGATAGGATCCCTTTAACACCTGTGACTTTGCCCACATGTAAGTTTGCAAATAGTATAAAAAATCATATAATAATATATTAATAGTTTGCAAATGTGTATAGAAAGTGAGTAATGGGAAGTGGAAGTGGGAGTGAGAAGGGAGGAGTGGAATGGGAGAGGGGACGTAATAGGAGTGTATGATAATAAGTATAAAAAGTAGTATAATAATATATTAATAGTTTGCAAATGGCAAGTGAGTAATGGGAAGTGGAAGTGAGAGTGGGGAGGGAGGAATGGAATGGGAGAGGGGGAGGTAATAGGGGAGTAGGATAATAAGGGAGTGAAATGAGTGAGGGGAGTTAATAGGGGATGAAAAAGAGGAGGGTGAGATGGGGAAATATGGGATTTTGGGAAATGGAAGGGTGGGATGGGGAAATAGGAGGAGTATGGGATGTGGCAGAAATGTGGGATGGGAGTGGTGGCAATGGGGGGGGAAGAAGAAATGGATGGGGGGAGGGCCAATGGAAGATTGGGATGAGGGATGGGGGTCCAATGGGAGAGGGGAGTAATGGGAGCCAATGGGAGAGGGAAGGAATGGAAAGCCAATAGGAGAGAGGGGAGGAATGGAAATCCAATAGGAGAGGAGCAGGAAAACCTAGTTTTTCTTATATATAGTCTTCCTTCTTCATTCATTCTCCCCTCATTTCATTCATTGAAGCAAGAAAGCAAGGACGAGCAAGAAAGCAAGAAAGGAAGAGCAAGAAAGCAAGAAAGATTGAAGTTACAAACTTTTTCCAAGTACTTGTAAATTTTTTTGATTAATTCTTTATCTAAGTTTTGTAGATTTGTTTTTTTTAAATTTTAAGAGAAAGAAAGAAAGAAAGAGAGAGAGGAACTAGAGAGAGAAAGTTTAGAGAGAAGGAGAGGAGCCTTGGGGGCCACGTCCTCCAGGAGGAAGAGGGAAGTGGAGGGGGGAGAGAGAGGGAGGAAAGGAGGGAGGGAGGAGAGAGAGAGGGAGTTATGAGAGAGAGAGGTTCAAGGAACTAGAGAGAGAGAGAAAAAATTTAGAGAGAAGGAGAGGAGCCTTGGGGGCTGTGGCCTCCAGGAGGAAGAGGGAAGTGGAGGGGGGAGAGAGAGGGAGGAAAGGAGGGAGGGAGGAGAGAGAGAGAGAGGAGGGTACAAGAGAGAGATGTTCGAGAGGGAGGTGGGGGGATGGAGGGGTGGAGGGGGGAGAGAGAGGGAGGAAAGGAGGCGGCAGTGGGAGGGGGAGGCGGTAGGGGGAGGCGGCGGGAGGGGGGGATGGAGGGGGATGGAGGGGGGAGGCAGGAGGGGGAGATAGTAGGGGGAGGCAGTGGGAGGGGGGGAGCAGAGAGAGGGGGGAGAGGAGGGAGGAGAGAGAGGGGGGATTGTTGAGAGTTCATGCTCAACATCATGTGATCGTGTGTGCATAGCACCATCACGTGATCATATGTGCATAGCACTAACCTTATAGAGTGCTATAAAGGAAAGGGTTAGATTCCCTAACCCTAACCCTAAAAGGGTTTGTATATATTCTATTTTTTCAACTAAATCTAGCGTACAGTTAGTCATTTGTGGTGTGCTCTCTAGCTATGCCCTCTCTCCACATCTCCACTCTTCTCCTCCCCCCTCTTCATATTTTGTCATGGTATTAGAGTTCCCTTGCCTTCTGCTAAGGCATTGCGATTCTTGAGAGTGTGAGAGAGATTGTGAGATTGAGAGTTCTCTTGAGTATTCTCCGTGAGAGTCCACTTCCGTTGAGAGAAAATTCCATCCATTAAAAGAAGATTTCCATCATCTCCTTCGAGAGTTATTCATTCCGTTCATTCTTTGCGAGGACTTTCATTGTGAGAGAGAGAGAGATTGTCCATCCATTGTGTTTGTGAGAAAGATAGGGAGAGTTCTTCATAATCTTGTCTGAGAGAGGGAGAGATCTCTGTGAGACTTTGAGTGAGAGAGAGGGAGACTCTCTGTGCAACATAACACTCATCCTCATCTTCGATTTGAGGAGTTATTTGTGAAAGGTTTGGTTCTTCTCTACATTGACTCCTTGGTTTGGTTCTTTGAGAGAGGGTGGTTATCTTCTTCATGAAGGTCCTGTGAGGTTGCAAACTCAAAAGCCTCCTTTCACAAGCCTCACAGCTGACTCAAGGCACCCCTGTAGCAGCGAAGCCCAAGCCTCCAGCCACACTGACTTTAGTTGCCTCCAAAGCCTCACGAGCTTCAATATACTGCACCCTCCAAAGCCTCTCAATAGAGCTCCAACTGGCCCAACTGAGCAGCACCAACTCGGGTCCTCAAATCTAACTACTCCAGCTCGTCAACGAATGTCTAAGGAGCTCTAAGGCTCCATCGATGCATGCACTCCAAAACAAGCTGTGACTCCCGACGGACCTCCAACAGCACACTATCTCCTTCAATAGTCCCTTAGCCATGAACTCCCGAGCAACAATGAAGAATGGCACAACTAGCTCCTCTGCAAATGAGCCCTCTAAGGTCTCCCAACGGGGCTCTCCATCTACTTGAAGGTCATCAACAAGCGGACTGCAGCAAGCTCACAACGCCAACGAGCCCCTCGCAAGCCATTTGCCTCTCCAAGCACACAACTCCTTCCAAGCCTCTCTAGGCTGACACCGATCGATACAATGCTCCAACACCTGCAATAGCCAACCGCCTCCATTCAGACCACACAGCTACTACGACAGCTCACCTGTAGCTCACAAAGCTCTATAGCTGCATCTACAATAGGAGTGACTATTAGATGAAGGTGCCTTCTCCATCAATCGGTTGTGCGACTATTAGATGAAGGTGCATCTACAATAGGAGCGACTATTAGATGAAGGTGCCTCCATTAGATGAGGGTCTCCTACAACAACAGCTGCTAACAATGCAACGAACTGCGTTTCAGTAGCCCATGCTCCAAACCTCCTCCTCCAAGCGAATAGCTCCAGTGCTCCTTCAGCCAAGCCTTCAAGCAACTGCGGCTCCTGAGGCGCAGCCCAAGCTCCCGTATGCACCAATAGCTCCATAGTCGACTCCAAGCAAACCTCCAATGAATGTTGAACTCCCGAAGCAGACGGCTCCCACAACACCAATGAAATCCTAGGAGGATGGAATTGGCATCGAAATCTTAAAGATTTCAGCTCTCCAACCATTGAGCGACACATGGCACCTTCCCAGGCTCTTATCCTCCACGTGGCACCTTATCTTGCCATGTCAGCAACAGTTGACCATGCTTGGGTGTATTTGACCTAGAGTCAACCAAAGGATAGGGTTGCTCAAGTTAACAGTTAACCCCTAGTTGGGTCACCACAACAAGGTTTGGTTAAAAATTTGACATGTGGCACCTCTAACACCTCATTAGTCCAAGCTGAGTCAGCTAGTGCTACCTGAGCCAGTGCCACCTCAGCTATCCATTCAACATTCACCCTACCAAGCACACATAGTGCTCCACAAGCACTTCATGTGATCACTCCTGCCACCTCAGCATAGAGCTTCACTGGCACACCTCTTGCTAAGCATAGTGCCACATCATCACTACATGTGACTCACAATGACACATCATCATTGAGCACCATTTGCACACCTTTTGCCCCTCCACTTAGATCAAGTCGTATCTCTTGATCCAGGAAGAATTTGAGGGCGCTCCAAAAAGGAAAGTCGCTCATTTTTTTGTGCTCTACGTGCTCGTTACATCAGGAAACATTTCAGCATAAGTTAGACTCACATTTGAGCCTCGCCAACAAAACCACTTCCTTCATGCATATTTGCCTGTACATCGACGCATCTAACCCAGCACTTAAAAAGAACAAAAGAAAAGGAATTATTTGCTATTCTTTTATCGATCAATGGTTGGTTTAGATCTAGATTAGAGTAGACTAGATCGCCATAGAGGGGACGCTTTGAATTCCCCAAGTTGCCAATCTAAACCATGCTCGAAATTCTCGACTAGTACCTACTCGGTCCATATGCTCACATACGGTTTCACATCATTACATTACCTGAAACCTTACGTTCATCAATTCAGTGAGTAGTCTTCAAAGTTCAGAGGCATTGCAGATTGATTCAGTGGGCAGATAGCATTTAATTTCACACACACATGCCACCATTGTAAAGCCTATTCGGCTATCTCACGGCATCATGCACATCATTTTCAGCCTTGTAAAGCCTCTTGGCTATTCTCGGCATTATTGCCACAAGCCTTGTAATACAGATCAGATTTTATATATTGCATCTCTATCTTCACCGATGGTATAGAGATTTCACTTGGCATATTTAGTGTATTTGCAGTTGATTCGTATAAAGATTTTCACGACACTTTTGAGTACATTTCTTGCACCATGTCTATGACTAGCAACCTCAATCTAGAGGCAAGTACTAAGTTAGAGAACTCCAATTATGGTACATGGAAATACCGAATGGAGACCATTCTTGTCCGTCATAAGAAATGGGAGTGTGTCGATGGGTCTACACCTAGACCATTGGATAATCTAGCCACCAGTATCTCTACTCCATTTGTTGTCACAGCACCAACAATGGAATCTACAATGAGATCTACATCTACACAAACAATTTCTGCACCAGTAGCAGATCTTGCCATTTCCCGAGCTCAAGTAGAATGGGATAAGAAAGACAAGTATGCCTATCACCTGATCAAGTAGAATGTGCAAGATGTCATGCTAGGACAACTTAACATAGTCAAAACATCAAAAGAAGCATGGGTATGTTCACAGCTCTCTACGAGTCCAAGAACACATCCAAGATTCTCACCTTGAGAAACCAGATCAACTAGAGTTTCCGCAATAGTAGTGAAACCGGTCATGCTTATGTACTCTGCATAAAAGACTACAACAATCAACTTGCAGCAGTAGGAGAGACTATGAACCCTGCAAAAATGGTTCAAGTCATTTTGAATGGACTAGGAGAGGGATACGAGAATTTAGTCCAGAGTATTACCATCCAATGGCAAATTCCAACACTAAAAGAACTTTAGTTAGTCCTACTTGGTGAAGAACTCAAGACTCAGGCAATTTAAGCACATCAAGGTCATTCTAATGATCAAGCATTCACAGCTTTGTTGAGAGTTGTGGTGCCATGAGCACATGTAGAGCAAAGGTATGAGTAAAGGGAAAGATGCCACATGGCATGGAGAAGATATCCCACATGTGAGCAAGCAAATGGATGTAAGTACCCTCACCTATAAAAGGGAGGTTCATTTGAAGTAATATCAATCAAGCACTTTGCACTATCTCAAGATTCTCTTTATGAGTCCAAGCTAATCTATCTTGGAACAACCTAATTGACTTGAGATACATGTCATGAGCACTCCCTTCCTCATGTTTCCACACAGGTTCCATCCACCTTAGAGTGCTTCATAGATCCTGAGGCACACATGTTTTGTCATGGTATCAGAGCATAGGTTTAGTTCTCCTAGTTTAGCTCATTAGTAGCTCACTAGGATTGCTTCCATTCCTAGATTAGTTGTAGGCATGTCTTAGGAGCTCATGTTTTTCTCCTAGGTTAGTTTCAATTTTAGAGTGAGTTTTTTCTTGAGTGATCTTTGTGAGAGAAAATTCCATCCATAGGCTTCAGCTCTTTTTGATTCTTCTTGTGCGAAATTCATGAGTGAGGTTCTTTGAAAGAGAGGATATGTATCTCTGAGATTGAAAGGAAGCTAACATCCTGAAATAGATCATGAGCTCAAGGAGACTAGATTGAGAGAAGAAAATGTCTTAGGATCAAGATAGAGAGGGAGATAGAATTCACGGAGAGTTTGACCGAAATGATTCAGTGTTGTTGATGAAGGAGTATATATTTCCATGTCCAATCCATGGAGTTTTCTACCGCAATGACGATTAATGGAGCTTGTCCATTGTAGCAAAGCATTTGGATTGCAGTAATGGCATCGGGGAGTGGCGTGGCTACATTGTTCACTTGCTCCGAAGCCTCAGCCCAAAGCTCTGCCTCCAAACCACTTCAACGACCAGCTACAACCTTCATAGCTCCCAGCGACCCTGAGTCACAAAGTACCACCTCTGCAGTCTAGCAGAGTGCCAAGGACAGATGCGACTCTACTGCGGCCTCTAGCGAACGACAAGTCCTACGTGAAGGCCAGCCTTCAACAGCCCCTGATGCACCGAGGGCTCCAAACGCCAACGAGCAATGACCACACGGGCTGCAACACCTTTAGCAAAAGCTCCATTGACCAGCCATTAGCCAATGCACAACAAGTCTCCTACAAAGTCAGAGAACAACTGGCTATCCTCATCGCAAAATGGCGTCTACCTCCAAGCCATGCCTCAGCGACTCCTCTGACAGCCACGCCTCCTCCAAGCAAAATAGCACAGAGGTGGGGGGGGTGTAGAAAAGGCAAACGAAAAGTTCGTTGCCCATGCAAAGTATTTGCCCTACAGAGGCTCTTCATCAATGGACACTGCAAGGTGTCGCGACATAGAAGTACAAGCGAATCCTTCAATAGCCAGTCGCCACGGATGGTTCAACCACCTGCAATAGGCTACACCAACATCCTCGACTCAACGATAGTCTTCACCGCAATAGCAACTCTCAAACTCTGAGAGAACACAACGACAAACGACCATCAGTTGATGGCCTCCTCAGTGACTCCAACTGCGCATCCACGCCGGGCAACAAGCTCCTACGAGGCTACATCTCCAGCGTCTCCATCGATCTCCCTGCGACCTTCCAGCACGCAAAAAACCGTGACTGTCGTCACCTTCTCTAGTCAGATTTCTTTCACAAAGATTCCAAGGTTCTTTACCAAAAGACACGTGGCAGGATAAGAACTAACCGTGGTTAAGTTAATCTAACTACAGTGAACCTTGGTTGAGTTTGAAATCACTATGGTTAAGTTAAACTTGGTTAAAGTTTATGGTTAGTTGGACCATAGGAAAGTTAATGTAACCTTGAGTTTAACCAAGTGAGGTTAAAGGTCACCACAGTGCCACCTAAGCACACAGAGCCTCTTGCTAAGCACAGTATGTGATTCAGCATGTGAATCCCTGTGCCACATCATCAAAGGCCCCTCTTCTTCACAAAAGCTTCAACAAGCCATAACTTGCAATCCAGAAAGAATTTGCACACGCTCCAAAGAGGAAAAGTGATCGTCTTTCCGAGCTCTACGTGCCTGTCAAGTCAGAATTGTTGTATGCAATTAGACACTACCAATATTGAAAGAAATCAATTGGTAAGACCTTTGCAACAAATGAAAAAGCAACGCATGAATGCAGAAAGGATGGCAAAAGCACAAGTGCATGAGATGACCATAGCCTGAAACATGGCATCCACACACAAATCATCAAGGCACATGGAAGAACAAAGCATCATGCAGGTAGCTACACCAAACAAAGAAGCAAATGAGTCGTCATCAAGCCATGAGCCAAAAGGTGACATCAATGGAATGTATTGAGAAACCAAAACCTTGCCTATATTTTGTAAATCAAGCCTGACCACCTGAGAGTAGATATGAAAGCACCCAGGGGAGGTATTGACATGTAAAAGCCACACTTGACCACCTTAATTAGCAATGCATGCACTAAGGGGAGGTGATGGAATGTAACTCACATCTGACCACCTTGCAGTAGCCAAAGGATCATGGCACCAAGGGGAGGTGTTGAGAGTTGTGGTGCCATGAGCACATGTAGAGCAAAGGTATGAGTAAAGGGAAAGCTGCCACATGGCATGGAGAAGATATCCCACATGTGAGCAAGCAAATGGATGTAAGTACCCTCACCTATAAAAGGGAGGTTCATTTGAAGTAATATCAATCAAGCACTTTGCACTATCTCAAGATTCTCTTTATGAGTCCAAGCTAATCTATCTTGGAACCTAATTGACTTGAGATACATGTCATGAGCACTCCCTTCCTCATGTTTCCACACAGGTTCCATCCACCTTAGAGTGCTTCATAGATCCTGAGGCACACATGTTTTGTCAAGCTTCACATAGAAGCAGAGGCAAAGGCAAAGGCAGAGGTAGATCATACCAAAAAAGTGGTCATCATCAACAAAATTAAAGTTAGCATCACCATCATCCTCAGCAACATCAGAATTAGCAAAGAGGAAATCATTCCAATCGAGGAAGATTTCAAGGATGAGGAAATGCATCCACCAATGTGTTAATCATCCAGTGCAACTACTGTCACAAGTTTGGACACTATGAAAGAGATTACCACAAGGAGTAGTACGACCAAGGTGGTTAATCCAATAGTAATCGAGGGAATTCTTGAGGTAGAGGAAATCATTGTGGTGGATATTTGAGTCACAGTCATTTTGCAAATGAACATGGAAATATGTTTCTTGCAAGTGAGAAATTGCATCAGACTGATGTAGTGTACCTAGACAATGATTTCAATCCCAAAGAGGATTTCAGCTATTAAGTCGACCAAGTGGAATAGGATCCTTGGTACATCGACAGCGGTGCATCATCTCATATGACAAATCAGCAAGAATGGTTCACAGAAATGAAACCACTAGGAGGTCAGAAAAATGTCATCTACATAGCAGACAATACATCAAATCTAGTTCAAGGGACAGGTGTTATCCAACAATTTCATTGGTACAAAAGGATCAGGCAAAGATGTGCTCTATGTTCCAAAGCTCAGTAAGAACCTTTTGTCAATAGGTCAAATGACGAAACACAATAACAAAGTCATCTTCGATAGTGATGAATGCATTATCAGAGACAAATCCAAAAGATGTTAGCTAGTAGCAAAAGGTGTCAAGGAAGGATGCTTATAATGAATGCTAGCTACAGTATCAGATAAGGATTCCATGTCAGATCAACCACAACAGATGCCACTATCTGCAAAATGGCACAAGAGATATGGTCATGTAAATTTCACGTACTTGTTAGATCTCAAGAATCAGAATATGGCAATTGGGATTCCGAAACTATAGTTTCTTGGAAAAGTTTGTGAAGCATGCTACTTCGGCAAACAAAAGTGAACCAACTTTGTTAGAAGTACCTTTCGTGCACGAGGTATTCTTGATTTGATACATATAGAGTATGGGGTATGCCTGGACCCGTAGCATCTATAGTTCACTTAACTGCTTGACCTTCATCAATGAAGACTACAGCAGATATTATTAGGTCTACTTTTTGAAAGAGAAATTTGAAGTGTTTTCCAGATTTCAAGAATTCAAAGCCATGGTAGAAAACTAGATAGGCAAAAAGATCAAGATCATGAGATCAGACAGAGGAGGTGAATACATGTCTTTAGCATTCATGAACTTTTACAGAAGTCACGGCATATGAAGACAATTCACATGTGAACATACTCCTCAGTAGAATGCAAGAACTGAAAGGAAGAATGGGACTTTAGCAGACAGTGCTAAGAAATGCTTAGTTAAAAGCATCTTCCAAATCAGTATTGGGTAGAAGCAATAGCTACAATAAACTACTTGCTTAATCAGCTTCCTACCGAACCGATATAGGGTATGACTCCTTATGAAGCATTCACTTGACATAAGCCACACATTGGGCATCTCCGCATATTTGGTTCCATAGCATATGCCCACATACATGATGATCATCGCAGGAAATTGGATCCAAAGTCATGCAAATGCATCATGGTTGGCTACAGTGAAGAAAGCAAAGCATACAAATTGTATGATCCCATCAATCGCAAAGTCATTATCTCCAGAGATGTAATCTTTGATGAGGAATCAGAATGGAAAACCTCATCAACACAAGAGATAGAAGCATCGACTTCTTAGTCATCTATAGAACAGGTTGATGAAGAAGAGCAAGAATTGCCAACAACACCCCAAGCAGAGCCACAGCAGCTCAGATCGGTCTACTAGGGAAAGCAAACCACCAGCGAGATTGACATATGCTCAGAAAGGCAAAGCAATTCAGGTGGAAACCACCAACTATGCTCTTATAACTACCATCATGGCTACAAAAGAGCCAATGTACTTCGAAGATGTAGTAGACAAGCCAGAATGGCAAACTACAATGAATGAAGAAATGGATGCTTTGTATAAAAATAACACTTGGGAATTACACGGCCTTCCACTAGGAAAGAAGGCCATAGCAAACAAATGAGTATACAAAGTGAAGTACAATCCAGATGGCAGTATTCCATTCATTCATTCTCATTCTCTCCTCATTTCATTGAACAACCAAGAGCAGAAGAGCAAGGATAAGTGGAGCCTTACTTTTTTCACTTTTTCCAGGTACTTGCAATTCTTTTTCTTTACTCGCAATTCTACAATTATTCTTGCAATTCTTTTTCTTTACTTACAATTCTTTTTTAGATGGAGGGGGGAGGGGGGAAGGGGTGGTGGAGATGGAGGGGGAAGGGGGGAGGGTGTTGGAGGTGCAAATCTCTCATGGACAAAGGGGATAAGAAGAAGGAGAAAGGGTTGAATTATCCCACATACAAAGGTGTGTGGAAGATGAAGGGACATAAATAGTCCAAGTTACCCCTCCTATCTTCAATTCCCCCAAGCTTGCCTTTTGTGGAGGTTGGAGGGCTGGCTAGGCAAGGGTGCCTTATGGCAGGGGTGGGGACCTGCCATACACACATGCCAGAGCCTCCGTAGTGGCCATGAAGGTTGTGCACTTCCGTGAGGTGCTAGCGGTCTTGGCGGGGGGCACGCTAGGCACATGCTCTTGGATTCTAACATGGTATCAGAGCCCGGGTCTGATCCCCGGCCACCTCTCTCCATGATCGATTGGAGGGGGGTGTTGGAGGTGCAAATCTCTCATGGACAAAGGGGATAAGAAGAAGGAGAAAGGGTTGAATTATCCCACATACAAAGGTGTGTGGAAGATGAAGGGACATAAATAGTCCAAGTTACCCCTCCTATCTTCAATTCCCCCAAGCTTGCCTTTTGTGGAGGTTGGAGGGCTGGCTAGGCAAGGGTGCCTTATGGCAGGGGTGGGGACCTGCCATACACACATGCCAGAGCCTCCGTAGTGGCCATGAAGGTTGTGCACTTCCGTGAGGTGCTAGCGGTCTTGGCGGGGGGCACGCTAGGCACATGCTCTTGGATTCTAACAGAGGGGGGGGTGGTGGAAATGGGAGGGGGAAAAAGGAAAGAGAGAAGAAAAAAGCTTGACGAACGGAAATCCAAAGGGAGGAAAAGGTGGTCACCTGAATGCTCTCCAGGTCTTTCTCGAAGTAACGGGATTGTTGAGGAACAATGGACGGTGGGTGGATGGCTAGGTTATCACTGCGAGATGGGCTCCAAGTCACTTACAATGTGAGGATGGGAGTAAGGTGGTGGTCGATGGAGAGGGAGGAGTGTCTTGCGTAGGGATCGTAATGAAGAATAAAATGGAGGCAAAATGTGAAAGATGAAGAATGAGGTTAGGGTTACGGTTTAGGTTAAGGGTTAAACCCTAAACTCTTCTTGAGCCATAACTTTTTATGGATAGCTCGGTTTGCTCTTCTGCAAAAAGGTGAAATGATCGAAATTGCAAGCTCTACGAATTTGTGTAGGAACCCAAGGTTGATGATTGGGGTTGATATGTTTGGCTAGAAATGGAAAAAAAAAATCCTCTCCTTGCCCTTGAGTGTTATGTTCATGAAAGTTCAAAGTAGTTTGTTTTTTTTACACATACTTGCATATGTTTACTCATTACTTCAGATACTAGTCTCCCTCACAGTGGCACCAAATGTTGGCTCTTTCCTACTACTTTCGTAGGAAGAGCAAAGTATTCTCAGTATGTAGGCTTCCGAGGCTTTTTGTCACCTATAGATATATCGGGGTTGTCATTTGTAGTATATGTGTAGATTAGGACCTCGATTCATGTTCTGGTGAGAGACGTAGGCTTAAGTGTGGTAAGAAAACAAATTGCATGCATGTGTAAAAGGAACATGTATCATCATGATTGAGGTAATGAAGGCTTTCACCTTCATTGGGGGTTGCAGGGTTTAGGAGGAGTTTAAGGGTTAGAAGGAGGTTCCAGGGTTTGAAGGAGGTTCCAGGGTTTAGAAGGAGGTTCCAAGGTTTAGAAGGAGGTTCCAAGGTTAGAAGGAGGTTCTAGGGTTTAGAAGGAGGTTCGAAGGTTTAGAAGGAGGTTCCAGGGTTTAGAAGGAGTTCAAGGTTTAGAAGGAGGTTCGAGGGTTTAGGGTAGAGTACATGGTGGAGAACTCATCTCCCTCATAGATCATGGAGTTTAAGGGTTGAGGAACAAAGGGGTTAGGGGGAGAATAGGAGTGGGAGAGGAAGAAGGTGTAAGAGTATGGGGGCAAGAAGAGAGAGGAGGAAGGAGAGAGGAGGAGGAGGAGAAGGGAGGAGGAGGAGGAGGGAGGAAGAGGGAGAAGGGAGGAGGAGAGGGAGAGGATGGATTGCAAGGTTAGAGGAGAGGGGAGGAGGGGTTGCAAGGTTAGGACATGCTTTTTGGACGTGGAGTGCAAGGA
This sequence comes from Dipteris shenzhenensis, assembly GCF_047967505.1. Classification (NCBI taxonomy): domain Eukaryota; kingdom Viridiplantae; phylum Streptophyta; class Polypodiopsida; order Gleicheniales; family Dipteridaceae; genus Dipteris; species Dipteris shenzhenensis. The sequence goes on from NC_141621.1 coordinate 16,624,136, forward strand.
AGCATGGACACTTGAGACAATTGCTTGGAATACCAAAGTAGAACTCAACACAATGCCCCAAAGAGTGTGGGCTTCATTCCATTATGGGGTATTTATATAAGTTGAAGAGCTTCTCTCTCTGCATGTAGGAAGTGTAACAAATCCTCTCTCTATATGTAGAACTTGCATGTAGAACTCACATGTAGAACTTGCATGTACAAGTCATATGTAGGAGTCGCATGTAGAACTTGCATGTACAAGTCGCACGTAGAACTTGCATGTAGGAGTTATATGTAGAAGTCGTATGTAGAACTTGCATGTTCAACTCGCATAAAGGAGTTGTATGTAGAAGTCATATGTGGAACTTGCATGTAGAACTCACATGTACAACTCGCATGTAGGAGTTGTATGTAGAAGTCGTATGTAGAACTTGCATGTAGAACTCGCATGTAGGAGTTGTATGTAGAAGTCGTATGTAGAACTTGCATGTAGAACATGCAAGCTGGATTTCTAAGAGGGATTATTTCTAGCCTTTTGCAAGTACAAGTGGAGCTTTGCCACTACTCTACACACACATTCTATTCTACCTAAGTCCATGAGTTCTAAGACACTCTTAAAAGCTCTCACTCGATGCTTCTAGTGACCACTTTTCTTGGATATTTCACCCATTGGATGTAATTTCCTCTTATGTAGTCTTGGACCCATTAGAGTATCCTTCATGAATGTTAATGTTTTTTCTAACTTCTTGATCTCATCCTTCAAAGCTGTATTTTGCATTTGTAAGTGAATTGCATTTATAGTTCTCTCTCCCAATTGAGAATCTAATGTTTGAACCTTTACCTATAACTCCAGATTTGTCTTCTCTATGCCATCATTTGCAGGCATTTGAACACTTGTAGCTTGCATAGATGATATCAAATGTTGATTCCAAGCCTCCAACATTGTGATCCTTTTGTCTCTCTCATTAAGCAAAGTTTGATATTGGCTATGAAGGCTACTTGATCAAAACATTTACTTATCATCAAACAATGTTCAACTATGTGAATGAACAATACCTCACAAAGATCTTTGAAGAAAAAACGTGATCAAACTTCTCCTCCTCAATGGTCCCTCTTGTAATCTATTATGCCAAAGTTGATGGATTTTTCTCCAATACTAATTATATGCTTCCAAACAACTCCAAATATATTTCAAACCATCTTCTATAAAAAACGTCATTAGTAAGAGTATCTTTTAAAACAAAAAAATCTTTCTTCCTCTTCAAATCATGTATTAAAAGAAAACAAAAAATTACCAAAACAAACTAGAAATTAACTGCTTCTTCAAAGTTGCATCATAAAATCTCGTTATTTTCATTGTCTTGCATTGTTCTAAAGGTTTTCTCACCTGAATCTCCATGCAAGTTGCACTGATAGACCCTAATTTGATATGAAAACTAAAAGCATTCTAAAACTACATGAATGAACAATACCTAATTCTTGGAGAAAGGTTCTTTGAAAGAAAAATGTGATCAAACTTGTCCCTCCTAGTGGTCCCTAATGTGTTCTAGGATTGAAGAAGTTGATGGTTCTTGCTTCAAAACAAATTATATGCTCCCAAACATCTCGAAATCTATTTCAAGAAATATTATGTAGAAAACCATTGATAGTAAGAGTGAAAAAGACTCATTTCTCATTGAATTTCTTACAAAAAAAACAAATTTTTTGACATTTTCAAACCATGAAATAAAACAAAACAACACAACTATAAAAAATGAACTATGAACTAATTGTTTCTTCAAAGTTACATCATTAACAAACAAATCTCATCATAATCACTCTATTGCATTGTTCCAAAGATTATCTCACCTGAACCTCCATACAAGCTGTTTGGATGGACCCCACACCTTCACAAATGGTTCAAAATCATGCACCCTTAGAGATTGCAGCAGGGAAAGTAACTAGTATTGAGATATGGGTAGAAGAAAGATTGATTAGACTCATGCATCAGCAACAAGTGCAATGCCTGAGAGTCAATATTCTTTGATCCTTTCTCAAAGATCTCGTCCAATATCTCCTTCTAAGCTCCAAAAGACTTGCATCATTCATGGGTCGCTCAGAATAATGATTGCCTTGTCATCCTAAATGAAATAATTTGAGATTGTGGTAGAATCTCAGATGAGAGAGGAAGTGGTGAGATTTGAAGGAGAAGCACTCAAAATAGAGAAAGAAGAAGGTAGGTTGAATCTCATTCAAAAATCTTGAACGTTTTGAAAGAATGAGACTGAAATGGGAGGGAAAAGCAGGTAGAGAACAGAAGTGACAAAATTTTGGGCGTGAGGGTCCATCCCATGGGAGGGAGAATAGTGAAAGAAGCTTCCTACTCATGAGCTTGCAAGAAATTTCGAAAGAGGGTTGGAGCAAAGAAAAATTCAAAATGGTGGTAAAAAATGAGCAGGAAGCAAGAGAAATGAAAGAGAATAAAAGGAGTGTGGTAGTTGGATGGGAGGATTTGGTTCCAGGTCAAATGGTACAAGTTTTGTTGAGAAACTAGGTTTCTCAGTTTGGTTACGATTAGAAAACGTGATGGGAGAGTTGAGGTAGCAAGTGGGAGCTCCACCTCATTGTTTGGGCCATTGAATAAAGAAATAGAGAAGTCACTTTCAATATTCTATTGCCCTCCACCAACCAATATTCTATTGGGTTTTATTCACCTTATTCTTCCATGTCACCAACCCAAGGGCTCCCTTACAGGTTCCTTTTTGAGTCCACATTTTTTATAATGGGTACGAAGCGAGTCCTTGGCCCTGCATCATCAGCACACCACACAACTCTATGAAGAATTCCAAGAAATCCAATTACATCACATCCGAAGGTCCAAGAATAGTGTGGCCAATGCACTTGCTTGAGCCGTCTGTGAGTTCATAAATTAAGAATCTCTTCTTGCAGGTTCTAGCCATCCCCATCACGAAATTCCAACTAAAAATAATTATCATAATTCTTGATGTTAGGCTTTTGGTTAGCACCACGTGCATTATTCTTGTGTACATGTAGACCACATCTTTCACAAAGCATGACTCAAAATTTATCATCAACAATCTGGCTTTCACTTTGTTGCTTGACCCATTCATTATGAAAGAATCTAATTTTTTGAATGAAAGTCATCTATAAGCAATTATCTAAGTTGACATTGTGATCCATGGATAATATTGTACACTCCTTACTAGTCAAACTCGCATAAATCCAACAAATTGTTGTCTTATAACTGTCAATGTGGTCATATTCTAGACAAAGTTCCTATTTTGCAAGCAATTTATGGGTTCCACCTAGAAGATAATACTTGTAAGAATGTTCCTGAGACTTTATCCATGAGTTCTTTGTAGCTCATTCATCCCTGTCCACCAAAACAAGTAGCACTTGGTAGCACCATGGTTGTAGGTTTTGATTTCATTTTTCTCTTGAGGTTGGAAACATGCACTTCATTGATACGTCATAGTTGAGGTATCCTTTTTTTGATCTTGGGATTGATGGGAGGTAGTTCAATATAATTGATGGTGGGTAGCTCACAAGGCAAAGGATCGCCATCTTTGTCTTATTCATGGGGGATTCACTAGTAGTAATAAGGAGATGTCACTTGCGTGTAATAAATATATGAAAATTCCCCTTATCTAGCCCCTATTTATGGGACCTTACCTTATAAAATGTACCTTCCTTCCAATATGTAAACCCCTCCCTTACACTCATGTGGTACCATAGATAAACACTAGTGGACACCCTAGGGTCTTCTTACACATCTCACGGGTAGCGTTATCTGAATTCTCACCTTGTGGAGTGAACAAGGGTGCACCCGAACTTGAGGGCACAATCTCAGCTTCACTTAAGAGTTTTTTTTGTCATTTTTTGCCTAGATTGTGAGATTGAGAGTTCTCTTGAGTGTTCTCCGTGAGAGTCCACTTCCGGTGAGAGATCTTCATCCGTCCATTTGAGAGAAAATTTCCATCATTCCTTAAGAGATTTCTACTCATTTCTTGAGATTTCCTTTGGAGGATTTCAATTCATTTTGTGAGACATTTTTATTGTGTGAGAGAGAGATTTCATGAAGTAGGAGAGTTCTTGCAATAGCGGCTCGCTCGCTCAGTCGCCTCTACATTAGCCAAGCTTTTGCCAAAGCCTCTCCAAATAGCTTGCTACTCTGGCTCCCACTACAAGCTACTACAATGATTAGTAGTAGCCATCGAGCTCCAAGCGTGTTCCAACAAGTCACAGCAAAGGCGAGCCATAGCACATGCCATCAATGAGCTCCTCGATTCTCCAGCAACTGATCACCAACAACCAGCACCAGCACTCACCACACAACCATTTGTAGCTCCCTCTCCATGCACAATGACTGTACCAAATGGCCAACTTTCTATAGCACCTCAGCTCCATGCCCGACTTCCTAAACAGAGCTCTAAGGTCTCCATGCCCGAACTACAACTCCTGTCTACACTTAGTCCTGACCCGGATCATCTACGATGATGCAACATTTAGCAAAAGTAGCCCCACAGATGATTCATAGCATCCTTGACGTGAAGGAAAAAGCTCCAAATCTGCATAGCTGCATCTAGCAGTGCTCGCTCCTTCTGTAGTCGCTCTGTCAGCGGCTCCTATGCAACCTAGCTCCAAGCTCTCACAACAACTACAATGCGCCACCTCTTGCACATCGCTCAAAGCCTCTCCATCAGCAAGCTTACACCATAGCATAGATGGCTTCTCCTCGGATAGCGCTCTTGACCCGCACATTGACCCGCACATGAGCCTTGTCCTTGCCTAGTGACAACGCTTCCAAGTCTCACAGCCACAAATGGCTCCATCTTTGCACAATGATGGAATCACTAGATTTTGTCAAAATCTTTGAAAGATTCCAGTGCCTCGTGTTCTGACACATGGCATATAGGTCTGCTCGAGTTAGGTCAATGGAACCTAGTTTGGTCAGTGGTCAGAGTTTTATCACGTGGCAATCTTATCTTATCTGCCAATTGTCACCGATAGCCATGTGTCAGTCCACATCATGCTACCATGTCATCAGCCATGTCACCTTGCTGATGTCATCATCTGTGCCACCTCAGCACTACCACCTCAGCAGTCTAATCAGCACTGACCTCTGCAGGCACACATAGTGCTACACCGTCACTACATGTGACCACTCTTGCCACCTCAATACAGAGTTTCATAGGCACACCTCTTGCTAGGCACAGTGCCACATCATCATTGCATGTTACCCACAATGACACATCATCATTGAGCACCATTTACACTCCTTTTGCCCCTCCACCTAGATGAAGTCATATCTCATAATCTGAGAAGAATTTGAGGGCACTCCAAAAAGGAAAGTCGCTCGTTTTTTTGTGCTCTATGCGTAGTCACATTATGTGCACATTTTGGCGCAAGTTACAGTCACATTTGAGCCTCGCCGACAAAACCACTTCCTTCATGCACATTTGCCTCTACATCGTCGCATCTGACCCAGCACTTAAAACGAACAAAAGAAAAGGAATTATTTACTATTCTTTCATCGATTGATGGTTGGTTTAGATCTAGATCAGAGTAGACTAGATCACCATAGAGGGGACGCTTTGAATTTCCCCAAGTTGCCAATCTAAGTCATGCTCAAAATTCCTGACTAGTACCTACTCGGAGTCAGTCCATATGCTCACATACAGTTTTACATCATTAGATTACCTAAAACCTTACGTTCATGAGTTCAGTGAGTAGAATTCAGAGTAGAGAAATATTGCAGATTATTTCAGTGGGCAGATAGCATTTTATTTCACACACAGACACCACCATTGTAAAGCCTATTCGGCTATCTCACGGCATCGTGCACATCATTTTCAGCCTTATAAAGCCTCTTGGCTATTCTCGGCATCATTGTCACAAGCCTTGTAATACAAATCATATTTTATATACTGTAGTTCTATCTTCACGGACGGTACAGAGATTTCACTTGGCATAGTCAGTGTATTTGTAGTTGATTCATACAGAGATCTTCATGACACTTTTGAGTACATTTCTTGCACCATATCGACTAGCAACCTCAATCTGGAGGCATCTGCTAAGTTAGACAACTCCAATTATGGCAATTGGAAATACTGAATGGAGACCATTCTTGTGCTTCAGGACAAATGGGAGTATGTCGATGGGTCTATACCTAGACCATTCGACGATCCAGCCACATGTAGCTCTACTCCATCTGTTGTCACAGCACCATCAACGAAATCTACAATGGCATCTACATCTACACAAACAGTTTTTGCATTAATAGCAGATCTTGCCATTGCTCGAACTCAACTAGAATGGGATAAGAAAGATCAGTATGCCTATTACCTGATCAAGCAAAATGTGCAAGATGTCATGCTAGGATAGCTCAACACAATCAAGACATCAAAAGAAGCATGGGATATGTTCACAGCTCTCTATGAGTCTAAGAACACATCCAGGATTCTCACACTGAGAAACCAAATCAACTAGAGTTTTCACAAAAGCACTGAAACCGGTCATGCTTCGGGTTATGCCCAGACCTGCAGCATCAATGATTCACTTTATTACTCGACTTTCATCGATGATGATAGCAGATATTGTTGGGTCTACTTTCTGAAAGAGAAATCTAAAGTGTTTTCCAAATTTCAAGAATTCAAAGCCATGGTAGAAAACTAGATAGGAAGAAAGATCAAGGTCATGAGATCAGATAGAGGAGATGAATACATGTCTTTTGCATTCGAGAACTTTTGCAAAAATCATGACATACGAAGACAAATCACATGTGCAAATACTCCTCAGTAGAATGCAAGAGCTGAAAGGAAGAATGGGACTTTAGCAGACAGTTCTAGAGCAATGCTTAGTGAAAAGCATCTTCCGAATCAGTATTGGGCAGAAGTAATAGCTACAGCAAACTATTTGCTTAACGGCTTCTTACCGAACCGATACAAGGTATGACTCCTTATGAAGCATTCATTGGACACAAGCCACACATTGGGCATCTCGGCATACTTGGTTGCATACCATATGCCCACATACATGATGATCATCACAGGAAATCGGATGCAAAGTCATGCAAATGCATCATGATTGGCTACAATGAAGAAAGCAAAGCATACAGATTGTATGATCCCATCAACTGCAAGGTCATTATCTCTAGAGATGTAATCTTTGATGAGGAATCAGAATGGAAAACCTCACCTACATAGAAGATAAAAGCATCGACTTCACAGTCATTGACATAGCAGGTTGATGAAGAAGAGCAAGAATTGCCAGCAACACCCCAAGTAGAGCCACAATAGCTCAGACGGTCTACTAAGGAAAGCAGACCTCCAGCCAAACTAACATATGCTCAAAAAGGTAAAGCAATTCAGGTGGAAACCACCAACTATGCTCTTATGACTACCATCATGGCTACAGAAGAGGCAGTGTACTTCGAAGATATAGTAGACAAGCCAGAATGGCAAACTGCTATGAATGAAGCAATGGATGCTTTGTATAAAAATAACACTTGGGAATTATGTGACCTTTCACCAGGAAAGAAGGCCATAGCAAACAAATGGGTATACAAAGTGAAGTACAATCTAGATGGCAATATTCAAAGATACAAAGCGAGACTAGTTGCAAAAGGATTTGCACAACAATATGGTCAGGACTATGATGAGACTTATGCTCCAGTAATGGTTATCTAGATGAGGAAGCTCGGGGGGGTTACTCATCATATGTAACCCTATCACGTGAGTTCAACAGAAGGATATTTTTTATTTCTAAAATTTATAGAAATAAATATACATAAGGGACTATTTAAAATAGTTTTGGAAAAAATTTACAGATTTGTATAGAAAAGGGGTACATTTTATTAATGAAAAAATTTATAGATAAGGGATTTTAAATATAGGCCTTGAACGCACGTGATATAGAGGGTTTATATATAGTGACCCCCCTGAGTGAGGAAGTCTACATGCAACAACCTGCAGGTTATGTTGAACAAGGACAAGAGAATAAGGTTTACCATCTCAAGAAAAGTCTCTACGGCTTAAAGCAAGCACCTAGAAGTTGGTATAGCATAATTGACAAGTATTTTGTTGATTTGGGATACATGAAATCCAATGCAGATCATACTCTCTACTACATTTCAAGGGGAAGATATTACTATTGCACTTTTGTATGTAGATGATCTGATTGTGACAGGAAGCAAGGATAGCTTCATTAGAAAATTGAAACAAGACTTATCTGCAGAGTTGGACATGAAAGATCTTGGACTTATGCACTATTGTCTTGGAATTGAGTTCTAGAGAGATTCAGATAGCACATTCATGAGTCAACTCAAGTATGTTGATAGTCTCCTAAAGAAGTTTCATATGGTAGATTGCAAGATTGCAGCCACTCCCATGGAGCCGAGTTTGAAACTTACTAAAGATTCAAAGAAGCCTATAGTCAATGACAAATACTACAAGCAGCTCATTAGCTCTCTTATATATATGACAATCACATGGCCAAATATTTGTTATGCAGTAAGCTCACTAGCACAGTTTATGGCAAATCCAAAATAGTCTCACAGGAATGCAGCCAAAAGAGTCTTGAGATACTTAAGAGGTATAGGACATTTTGGGATAGAATACAGAGGAAGTCATCCACGGTTGCATGGATACTATGATAGACATGAGACCAGGAGATCTTGACACAAGGATATGCATTTTTCCTTGGTCAAGATGCTATATCATGGTTTTCAAACAAAACAACCAACTATTTCTTTGTCTTCGATTGAAGCAGAAATAGGGCTTGGGATACATCGGGTAGTATATAGCCATTCAATCGGTGTATGTTGACTGGTTATTAAAAATGCAGATTTTGCATTTTAAACGTCTATAAGCATTTTAAATTTGAAAAACATGTTCTTTTCTTTTAAAAAGCGTACTAAAAAAGTCCCAGGACACAAAGAATAGCAATAAGAAAGAGGAACCAGAAGATGAGTCAGTGTGAAGAGAGAGGGAGAGAGGTAAGCAGTCTCACTTGTAGCTTTCTAACATACACAATGGGGGAATACACACAAAGGTGGAGCTGAAAACAGTTTTCCTCTTCTTAGTTGTGAAAGCCAAAAACTCTCTCTTACAAAAAGGAATAGATGAACCCTATATGTGGGTCTCAAACCAAACTCAACTAGCCTAGGTGGCATACTAACTGAGCCACTAACTAGAGTACATGAAGATAGCTGTCATCCAGCTATTATTCATGGGTGGTGTACCAACCGCATTTGTAGCTAACAAGTCGGTGACATAAATGCACAATGGTCACCCTGGCATATCACGAGTGGAGCTCAATATCTCAACACTCCCCCTCAAGCTCATTCCCAATTCCTGCACAACACCAAGCAGGTCTTTGAACTTGTGTAGCTTCTCTGCACCCAATGCCTTCGTGAATATGTCAGCTACCAGATCCTCTGTGCTGACATAAACTAGATCAATAAAACCTACTAGGACCTTCTCCTGCACATAGTGGTAATGTACCTCAATATGCTTTGTTCTAGCATGATAGACTGGGTTATTTGTCAAGTGTATACTGCTCATGTTGTCACAATAAATGACAACTGGGCCATTTATAGACTGATGGATATCATAAAGCAGCTTATGCAACCAAGCTGCCTCACATGAAGCCATTGCTACACTCTTGTATTTAGCCTTTGTGCTCGACAAGGCAGCTGTAGGCTGTTTCTTGCTACTCCAAATAACTGCAGCACTCCTTAAAGAAAACACATATCCAGATCATCTATCAAAAATACTACCAACCCAATCAGCAACAGTGTATCCATGCAACTGTATCTGAATCCTAGTCTCATAAAATAGTCCATACTGCAATGTGGACTTCACATACCTCAGTATGCATCTAGCCGCATCCAAATGTGGTTTCCTTGGAGCCTGCATAACTTGACTTACCAACCCAACAGCATAGCTCAAATCTAGCCTAGTAATAGTCATATAAATCAAACTTCATTGCTATTCCTCTGTACATAGTAGGATCTTCCAAAAGCTCACCTGCATTTGCATTCAGCTTCACATTCTACTCCAAAGGAACTGAAATAGGCTTACAGCCTATCATCCCATATTTGGACAGCATATCCAATCCAAATTGCCTCTACAAGAGCCATATCCCACTTGTGGATCTAATCACCTCAATGCCCAAGAAGTAATGTAGCTCTCCCAATCCTTCATCTCAAACTTATGCTTCAATAGTATTTTCACATGAAGGATATCTTCATCACTATCACCTGTGATGATTAAATCATCAACATAAATGACAAGCAGCATAATACCTTTCTTTGTCTTTCTCACATAAAGTGAGAAATCTGCCATGGAAATCGGAAAGCCAATAGTGACAAGATACTATCCTATCTTCTCAGACCATGCTTTGGGTGCTTGCTTCAAGCCATACAAGGCTTTCTTCAACCTACAAACAAACTCAGGATGAACAGCATGCACATATCCTGGTGGCTGCTCCATATAGACCTCTTCTTGCAAATCACCATGCAAGAAGGCATTCTTTACATCCATCTGATGTAAAGACCATCCCTTCAATGCAGCCATAGCAATGACTACTCTTACAGTTGCCATCCTTGCAACCGGACTGAATGTTTCTTCATAATCAATGCCATATGTCTGTGCATACCCCTTGACAACTAATCTTGCCTTGTATCTGCTCACAGAACCATCTGCATTATGCTTCACCTTATAGACCCACTTGCAATCAATTGCATTCTTGTCTGCATACCACTATCTGCATTGCTTTGAGGAGATTCTCCTGATCTCAATCTACCTATCCATGGTGAAGTATGTGAACCACTGCTAGAGGACACCATAGGTCCACTAATATTTTGTGATTGCTGCTGTGAATTCTGTGCAGCATTACCATTTTGTGCATCTACATCATCAACCACATTTACTGTTTATACCAGCTGCTCATCTCATCAAAAACAACATCTCTACTTACTGTAGACTTACAAGTAGAAGGGTTATAGCATCTATACCTTTTCTACTGTAGAGAATAACCAATAAAGATGCACTTCTCAGCTTTTGGATCCACAACTTGGATCTCAACTCATCTGGCACATAAACATAGGCAATGCAGCCAAAAACTTTCAAATGAGAAATATTGGTTTCCTACTAGTATACCTCTCCTCTAGTATCATGCCATGTATTGTTGTAGTGGGAGTCCTATTCATTATGTAGACTGGTGTAGCAACTGCTTCAATGAGGCTTCAACCCAATAGAAATCTGGTAGGTCTTTTTCGTTGAGCATAGTACGAGATACCTCTCCAATATGCCTGTTTTTCCTTTTTGCAAGTCCATTTTGCTATGGGGTATGACTGCATGAATATTGTTGCTTTATGCCATGCTCTTGCAGAAACCTTGCAAACTCATTTGAGAGGTACTCTCCCCCTCCATTTGACCTTAGGCATTTTATTTGCAAGCCTGTTTCTTTTTCAACCATAGCTTTAAAGGCTTTGAAATGCCCAAGCACTTCACTTTTCTTTTTCATAAAATACACCCAAACTTTTCTGCTGTAGTCATCAATAAAAGTGGCAAAATAATGACAGCCTCCAATAGATGCAGCTTTAGTAGTCCACACATCAGAGTGGATTAATTCCAATGGCCTCTCACTCTCTTGAACATGTCTAGGAAATGGTTTCTTTGCCTATTTTCGAAATTGACAGGCTTCACATATCTTATGCATTTCTACCACCTTGAACTTGGGCAACAATATTTTGGGCCTCCATTAATTTAAGCCATTGTACATTAACATGACCAATGCATTTATGCCAGATATCAATATCTACAACTACGCTGGTCCCATGTGCAAATAGCTGCACTCAATTCAGCCATGTTCACATCCAACGTAAACATCGTGCCCTTCTTCTTCCCTTTGTAAGAAAATAATACAACGTCTGTGCTCAACAGATAACAGGATCTCGTATGCAAGAGAGAAAACAAGATAGTATGGAGAATCAAAAATTTGATTACTATAGAACTGATACAATAGATGGTGCTGCCTCCCAACCGTGCGCTCCTATGAAAGAATCTTCAATGGCATGTTGGAAATAGTAGAAGACGGAGGCTGGATGCTAAGGAATCAAGGTTGCTGTAGCCACTGATGAAAGGGGCTTCACGGGCTTACTCTTATATAGCCACCAATCGTAGTTGGTTAGGCTCAATTGGGTGACCAGTCTGCCCAAAATGGTCGACTGGGGGTCAGTCCCAAAATAGGCCACCGACCATACGATAGAACCAGTGTGCAAAATAGAGCAACCATCCTACGGTCTCCATTCGGCCCAGAGCCATCTGGGATCATCTGAGGCTCCAAACGGGCCCCGCAACCTAAGAGTGGGCTGTCCTGGGAAATGCTCCATCTACCCTCAGTGCGGTTAGTGAAGGGATGCCTTCCTGCACTTGCATGTGGCCTAGTTGGCAGTGTGCCAACTCTATCTGAAGCTGTCCAGCCATCAAGCCACACATGGCCCCCATCTGGTGTCCAAACTAGGACCTATCAGATAACTGAGCTACTCAAATGCCTTTTCCTCATATGGGGGGCTTACAAGTAGAGTTAGCTGGTTCCCGCATAGTTACATGAGAGTGGAGCATTGATATCTAACACCCCCCCTCAATGTCACCCGCTAGTGAACTTACTTTTTCAGCCCAATGCCAAGTCGATGAAGATGGGGACAGTACACCAAGTCGACCTCTCTATCCATGATGAGCTCTCATACAAAGTGAATTTGAATCTCAATGTGTTTTGTGCGAGCGTGGAACACTGAGTTCTTTGCAATCGCCATGCAACTCTGATTGTCACATGATAACTACGTAGGCTTGTTCTGCACTGCACCCGTCTCCCAAAATCCTCCTCAACCACACTGCCTCACAAGAAGCAAAGCATGCACATTTGTACTTGGCCTCGGTAGAAGAAAGAGCAACTGTGGGTTGCTTCTTGTTGACCCATGACACAACTCCAGATCCAAGTGAGAAACAGTACCCTGTCACTGATCTCCTGCTGTCCACATCTCCTACCCAATTTGAGTCACAGAATCTAGTCAAGATGTCGCCCTTGGTATAGGTGATACCATAATCAAGTGTGCCTTTGATGTATTTTAGCACCCGCATCCTTGCCCTCCAATGGTTCTCTCAGGGCTTTACTAGTCGCAAAACTAATGTCCAGCCGTGTGTTGCATAGGTAAATCAGGCTGCCCACAAGCCTTCTATACTTTGCTTCATCCACCAGTGGTGATGAATCCTCGTTTGAGGGCTTCGTGTCAACCTCCATAGGGATACCAACTGTCTTGCACTCAGCCATGCCAAATGCCTTCAGTATCTCTCTACCATACTTCAGCTCTAAAATGAAGATTTGTTTTGGCTCCTGCCAAACTTCAATCCCCAAATAGAAATGCATCAGTCCGAGGTCTGTCATTTCAAACTCTCTTCCTAGCAAATGCTTCGTCTATGAGATCTTCTCTTCATGGTTTCCTATTATGACAAGGTCGTCCACATAAAGGACCACGATAATACACTTGCCTCCTTCTCTAAAGATATACAAATTTGCATCAGATGGGCTCCTCCTGAACCTGTTTTGTAGAAAATAGGCATCAATTCACTAGTACCATGCTCGTGGGGCCTATTTTAGCCTGTAAAGTGCCTGCTTCAGTTTGCAGACTTTATCGCTTAAACCGGGGATCTCAAAACCTGGTTGTTGTTCCACATATACCTCCTCCTTAAGATCTCCATTCACAGAGGTGGATTACACATCCATTTGAAACACGGGCCAACTTCCCTGGGTAGCTAAAGCCAAAACACTACGAATTGTAGTTAGTCAAACTGTGGGAGCAAAAGTATCTTGATAATCAAAACCATGTACCTGTGCAAATCCTTTTGCCATGAGCTGAGCCTTGTACTTATCCAACATGCCGTCGAACTTGTACTTGGTCTTGTACACCCACTTGGTTCTGATTACCTTGCATTTTGGTGGTCGATCCACAAGGTCCCAAGTATTGTTCTTCATTATGGAGCCATACTCTGACTGCATAGCTTCCATCTACCTATCATCACCCTGTGCCTCTTCAAGACACTTGGGTTCATCAGCACGGATCACTTTTGTCATGAAAGCATAGTTGACCAAGTGTTCCTGCGCCCTTCTTTGCTCCTCTAATCTCTTGGACCAGCGGTGTTCGGATGGTTCCTCCTCAATGGGTGGAGGTTCTCTACTGTCCAAAAGCTACTTTACCCACTTTGGGAATGGCCGTTGCCATTGTGGTTTTGCAAGCTCTTCTTCATCTTCTTTGTCTTGAGTCCTCCCAAGCATCGTTGGGGGAGTTCGGTCTGCTACTGGTGGTGGTACTGGATGGCTATACTGGTCTTGGTTGTCTGGGAAGGAAGCATCCTCCTCTAATTGATGTGGCTGTTCTGAGAAGACCATATCGTGACTTACAATTACCTTCTTGGTAACAAGGTTATAGAGACGATAACCCTTCGCCTCTTCACTATAGCCCAAGAAAATACACTTCTGGCTCTTCGATTCCCATTTGAATCTTTGATCTTGGTAGCATCAGGGACATGCACAAAACAGTCACATCCAAAAACTCTGAAATTGCAGCTGAAGGTTTCTTACCAGAAAAGGCTTGCAGTGGAGTCATCCCATTCACAGCCTTCGTGTAGCTATGATTCAGGATGTAAACTATAGTGTTACATGCTTCAGCCCAAAAATTCTTTGGCAATTATTTCCCTTTCATCATACTCTGGCCCATTTCGTAGATGACGCACATCTTGCATTTTTCTACTCCATTTCGCTGTGATGTATGTGGCAGGGGTTTCTGCCTCTTGATTCCATGACTTTTGTAGTAACTTTCGAATTCAGTTGATGTGAACTCTCCACCTCTGTCTGATCTCAACTTCACCTTCCTCCTTGTTTCTTTCTCGACCATTACATGCCATTCCTTGGACCTACTAAAAGCCTCGTCTTTAGTCTTCAGGAAGTATATCCATATCCTTCTACTATAGTCATTAATTAGCATCATGAAGTAGTAGGAACCACCCAAAGCTTCCATCTCCATCTTTCCACAGAGGTCCGTGTGAACGAGCTCTAGAGCAGCCTTTGCCTTGCTAGCCTCTTTAGGAAAGGGCTACCGATGCTGCTTGCCCATCATGCAAGCTTCACATACATCGGGCACATCTGAAATTTCTGGTAGGTTTGCAATCATTCCACTTTTATGCATCTCCTTCAAAGAACTAAGGTTTAGATGACCAAACCTCTCATGCCACAACTTAGTGTTCTTCACATCTGCTCAAGCACTGAAAGATGAGAGTTTGTAAATGTTGTTGCACCGTGTACATTTACCAATGACCTTTCCTTGAAGATCTAGGATCTGTGCACCACTCTTATCGAATTGAACTTTGAGGTCCTGATCCATGTTCGCAGAAATGGACAAGAAGTTCCTCTTGATATCTGGCACATAAAGAACATCAGACAACTATTTTACAACTCCATCTGACTTGAGAGCAATCATACCTTTTCCTTTTGCTGGAAATTTTGCATCATTGCTGACTGCTACCAAGATGTCATTCCCTACCGGCTATAGAGAGGTATACCAATCCTTTTGACTGGTCATGTGGTGCGATGCACCACTATCAACGATCCACGGTTCATCCATAGGTACATGAACTGCCTCCATGCAAATCTCCTTAATTACGATGAACAGCTCTACTAGTATTGCCTGTGCACTGTTGTTGGACTCTTTCTTTACTCCATTCTTCTCATCTACAATCTTCTTTCTCGGCACTCATTCTGCTTGTGCCCTGCCTTTTTGCAATAGAAGCACTTGATCTTCTTCTTTCTCTTTTTATCATCAGAAGAAGATGGGTTACCAGAGTCCTTATACTTACCTTTCTTTGATCCGGTCCAAAAAGCCGAATCTTCTCTAGTCCTCATCTTTTGATGCATCTCCTCCTCGAGAAGCATTGCGCTGAAATCCTCAAAGTTGAGAGGTGGATTTTTGTTCTGTGTATTTAGTGCCGTAACAAGACCATCGTACTTTGGTGGGAGAATCCGTATGCACCTTCATGCTAGATTCTCGCTGGTGATGGTGATGCCAATCGCAGTCATCTAATCACGCAGATTCTTTACCCTGGTGATGAACTTCTGTGCCGCTTCAGACTCAGATAACTTCTCGTTCATGAGTTGAGTCTCTAGATTCTAAATCCGGATTTGATTTGTGGTCTCGTACTAATTTTTCAAGACCGTCCATGCCTCCTCCACTATGGTGACATGTTGAATTAACGCCATGATGGAATCACTAACACTACAGGCAATAGAACATAGTGCATCTACATTTCTTCTTGTCCACAGATAACATGATCTCTATGCAAGAGAGAAAACAACGTCTGTGCTCAACAGATAACATGATCTCTATGCTCAACAGATAACATGATCTCTATGATCTCTATGCAAGAGAGAAAACAACGTCTGTGCTCAACAGATAACATGATCTCTATGCAAGAGAGAAAACAAGATAGTATGGAGAATCAATTGATTACTGTAGAACGGATACAATAGATGGCGCTGCCTCCCAACTGTGTGCTCCTGTGAAAGAAGCTTCGATGGCATGCTGAAAACAATAGAAGATGGAGGCTGGATGCTAAGGAATCAGGGTTGCTGTAACCAGTGATGAAATGGGCTTCACGGGCTTGCTCTTATATAGCCACCAATCGTAGTCAGTTAGGCTCAATTGGGTGGCTGACCCAGTCCGCCCAAAATGGTCGACTAGGGGTCATCCTGAAATAGGCCACCGACCATACGATAGAACTGGTGTGCAAAATAGAGCAACCAACCTACGGTCCCCGTTCGGCCTAGAGCCATCCACAATCATGTGAGGCTCCAAACGGGCCTTGCAACCCGAGAGTGTGGGCTGCTACCTCAAGAAATGCTCATCTAGCCTCAGTGCGATCAGTCAAGGGATGCCTTCCTACACTTGCATGTAGTCTAGTTTGCAGTGTGCCAACTCTATCTGAAGCCGTTTAGCCATCAGGCCACACATGGCCCCCATCTGGTGTCCAAACTAGGACCTATCGGATAACTAAGCTACTCAAATGCCTTCTCCTCATATGGGGGGCTTATAAGTAGAGTTAGCTGGTTCTCGAGTATTGATATCTAACACCCTTTTGATCAAGCGACCTTTATTTTTCATATCCTCAACAAAGCATCCATGAGGATTAAATCTGACCTACAAGCCCTGCTCAACCATTTGACCAATAGAAACCAAGTTCTTGGTGATGTTCGGAACATGAAATACATCAGACATGTATTTCTTTTTCCCATCCTGCATAGACAAAGGAATTTTACCAATCTGCACAATAGGATGTGCAGTATCATCACCAGTCTCCACAAATCTTGGTTTTTCCATTTTCCTTGCATCCTGCATCCATTCTACATGACTTGTCATGTGGTTTGATGCACCTGAGTCAACATACCACACATCATTGCTTTCTTCTACACTTGTCATAGAATTGGTCATGCGCTGCACCATAAATAAAATTTGCTCATTTCTGTTACCACCCTGTCTACTAGAGGATGCATAATTGCCTTGCTGCAATTTTCCATTCATAATGTCATTCTGCTTTTTGTAGCAATCTTTAGCCATATGACCCATTTTACCACAATATTAGTATTCAACATTGTTGTTTGCATTTTGGCCTCTCTGCCATCCACCATGACTTGTTTGGCTCCCCCTACCTCTAAGGTTACCATGTCCTCCTCCATAGGACTGGTTTTCTTGAATTTGCTACATATTCTGATTTTTGCCACAGCCTCCAGATCAGCCTGCTCTACCTCTGCCTCTAACTCTTCTAGCATTTGAGTAGAAGACAATTTTTTTTGAAGTTCCTCTTGAAGAAGATGCACCACCATTTCTCTGCTCTTCAGAAATTAGAAGAGCAATCAACTCCTCAAAATCAAGAAATTTCTCACGGACGGCAATGGATGTCCGGAACTGTGCATAATGCTTTCCTAGACCATTCAAGGTCATAGAAACTAAATCATCATCTTCCACTAGCGACCCAATGGAAGCAAGTGCATCTGCAATCTTCTTCACCTTCATGTGGGAGTCATTGATGCTCATATTTTCTCTGTGCACATTGTGCAACTCCTGCTTGAGCTGCATTTTCTTAGCTTCCGTATTTGTGTTGTACATTATTGCCAAAGTATCCCATGCCTCCTTTGGCATGCTTGCATCTTGAATATGCACAATCATAGAATCTGAAATACTGATAGACAACCAGTACATAACTTTTCTGGCTCTCTTATGCCATCCTTTAAATGCCTGCACTTCTTGTTGATTGGGAACATTAGGAAGAACTGGTTCTTCTTCATTTCCTGTAATGAACTCCCAATAGCCTTTTCCCATAAGGAAATTCATCATTCTAAACTTCCATGCTTGGAAGTCGTTCTTGTCAAGCTTTTCAGTGACAATCTGTGAAAGAGAGTCAGACGCCATTGCAAAACACTGCAAAATATTCTGTCACTGTAGAAAACACAACTTCTGCCTCACAAGGCAAATCTGCAAAACTGATGAAAGTGGTATTTGACCACATAGTCACTTCCTAGTGATGATTTTGCATCAATAGGCAATAAGAATGATACTGTCACTCCCAATATCTCTGCACATAGGCATACAATGCAAATTTAGTGGAAACTTTTCACCGACCTGCAGAACAATGGTCGCACAGCCAAAATAGGCCACTTTTCTGAGCATATACTACCCTCTCGTTACACCACCCTTTGTGGTGTGGTGAGAGGGTAGTATATTCTCGTAGCATATAGTACCCTCTCACGGCACCGCAAAGGGCATATCAGTCTAAGACAGTGCACTCTTGCACTTTCCGGCTATGCTACCTGTAGAGATTTGCTCCCAAACTCAAAAAAGGAAAGCAACACTGATCCTCTTACCAAGACACTACGAACTTGGTTTGCTTCCTTGAGCTCCTTACCACGAATCGAGCTCTGATACCATGTGAAGAGAGAGGCAAAGAGGTAAGGAGTCTCACTTGTAGCTTTCTCACATACACAATGGGGGAATACACACAAAGGTGGAGGCTGAAAACAGTTTTCCTCTTCTTAGTTGTGAAAGCCAAAAACTCTCTCTTACCAAAAAAAATAGATGAACCCTATATGTGGGTCTCAAACCAAACTCAACTAACCTAGGTGGCATACTAATTCAGCCACTAACTAGAGTACATAAAGATAGCTATCATCCAGCTATTATTCATGGGCGGTGTACCAACCACATTTGTAGCTAACAAATCGGTGACATAAATGCACAATGGTCACCCTGGAATATCACGAGTGGAGCTCGATATCTTAGTAGTCAGATCTACCAGAAGCAGAAGAGAAGATTGACCCAAAAGAGGACGAGCTTGAAGTTGCAGCATTGGACCTAGTGGCCTAGAAAAATGAGACCCTAAGAGATGCTGTCCTAGTGGATGACATTGAGGCTGAGAGCTCCGACCTCACTGTGTCCATTCTTCCCTCGTTCAATATTGACAGAAAAGAGTATGTCTTGTTGTATGACATATAGTGCCTATTTAATTTGAGAAAAGATTATGCAATTGCCCTTATTGTACAATTTTGCAGGATTGACAAGGAAGTAAGGATTGATGTGACAATCCTTTGCTAGAGCTGGAGGACAAAATCCGTCCTTCGGAAGCATTGTCCATCTGTTTAAAGCAAGCCAAAATGTATGAAGAGATGGATGAGATAATCTTCCAGGAAACCTAAGCATGAATGAACCTCACAACAAGCTTATATATCACTCAGAGCTTTGAGGGGAAGAAGGAGATCGGTATCTCCTTGTTTGACAATGATATACTAGAGAAATATGAGAATATTGAGGTAAGGAACCTACCTTTCTTGAATTTGGAGTTTAGATATGCATTTTGATGGTCCGTTTTAAATCTAAGTGTGTTTTGCGTATGGAAGTTGTTCGTTGAAGATGACATATTCGTCTTGAGGGTAGCTAGAAGTAGAATTCTTGGGCTTGGTAAACTATTAAGCCTTTCTCATTATATTAAAGACCTATCTGTTACAAAGATATTGATTTTTAACAAATTTCTTAGCAACAACGGAGTTGCTCTGACTTACTTATTTTTTCAAGTGTTTGTCAAAGGTTTTGAGTGGTCATCCTATATCATGGCAAACATATAAGATTATTCTGATAGAGAAGCAGTTTGCTTTAATTATTTTTGGGTGTTATGTTGGAAAGCAAGGCTCAAGAGCTAGTTACTTTTTGACATATACTACCTGGGGGGGACGAGCATTTTCTGAGCAAAATCTTCCGAGCGTCCGAGCGAAGGAAAAAAAAAGCTTCCAACTATGCATAAATATGGCAAAAAACGATCAGAAGAAAACATAGTTTCACTTAGAAATATGCAAAGTATTATAGCAATGCCTATTTTATACAAAAATCTTTAAGTGAATCTGTAGGAATGGTGAGAGCATAATGGGATGGCTTTTGAAGAAACCCACATGTAGAGTAGACTTCTCTATGAAAATTTCCTTATGATCCTTCTTACAACTTTTACTTAATAGGACATTGAAAACCCTCTCTCAACCTATCTTCATGAAAGAGTTTCTTCAAAGAAAACTCATTGAAGCAAGCCATCTAGGTAGTTTCGCCAGCGAAACCCCTTTGAAGCAAGTCTCCCAAGGTAGTTTCGCTGGCGAAACTACCTTGGACAGCACTTTTAAAAGTGACATAACTTTCATATCCAATGTCCAAATATAGTCATTCAACCACTCAAATTGATCGGAACACCCCATTTGAGCACATCTATGGAGTTATATTTTGGAAAATCTTTCATATATAGTATTAAATATTACATGTATGTTATGAGAGTGATATATAAGCCCAAGTTAATACTTATTTATAGTAATTTAAACTTCTTTAGAAACATGTCCATAAATATGCTATAAAAACACTAAAAAGATATTGCCATATGATATAAATGTGTTAATAAGTAATTATATATGCATAGTATTATTACATTCAGAGTGATTATGAGGAATGTTTCTTAAAGGAATCAACACTTTTTTAAGGTAATAACAGGGGTACAAAGGGATGTCTCTAAATAAGAAAATTATGTTGTGTAAAAATGAATGAGTGACTAGTCTGTATATTTTTATGATAAAGAGATCTAGTTCTAGTGAAAATAAAAGTGTAAAAACCATGTTTCCTAAAGAAAAACATTTTTAAAAATCTCTTGAAAAACACGCTCGGATAAACCTGCTCATAGGTTTTTGCTCGTAAAATTGACGCATCCCTACCTGGGCACTAGCTTGTGGTGTAAAGGATCCCCTCTCCTTGGAAGCTTATGGAAAGCATAAGCTCATATGGAATTGAGAGCAGCCCTTCCCGACAAAATAGTTGAAGAGTAAACTGCAACCACAACAACTCTTGCACAAGATGAGAAGAGTTCAATTGCTCCTCAGCTCAAGAAAAAAAGGTCTCCAATCAAAGTCACAAGAAGGATTCCAAGCAAAGTTGGAAAACCATTGGAGGGATAGCCTGTATGGCATTGTATATTTTACAAGAAAGAAGTAGAGTTGAATTGTGAGAACACTCTCACCTTAGAATGTCTTAGTTATGTTTATGTGTATTTGTGACAAAAAATAATGTACATTTTGAAATAGAAATATATGAAGTACATTTCAAATATTTCAATGGTTGCATACAATGACTTCTTATGAGTGAAAGATCCAAGACTTGTTCATTGCAAAAAAATAATTGTTACATTTAATGACACCTACTGATGAACAAGGTTTAGCACTTAGCTTTTATCTACCCATTTTTGGTTTACAAATATCTTTGAGTGTCTCCACTGAGCATGTCTTTGTGTTGCATTTGAGTTCTCCAAAATCTACCTCCTTTCCTTTTGAGCTAGCTTATCCTGTGATGTATTAACTTTCTTCTTGGCTTGAAACCTTTGTAGTATTCCTCGATAAAACCACCGGAAGACTTCTTTTAAACTATTGGCTTTCTATTTTTCTCCAAAGTGTTGCGTATGTCTAAAGAATGCATTCGGTGCCATGTAGTGTGATTTCTTCATTCCCTATGTGGACCAAATTGCAGGGCATCCGTGTTTTTTTACAAAGAAAGGAAGGTGATTTTAGATTATATGTTGTTTTGATACATAGGCAAGTGGGCATTAGAATATATAAAACTAATATTGTTTGCCTAAAAAAAGAGCATGCACATAAACAGGATATTGTTTTTACCATGTAATGGGTGATGTTACATGTTGTCCAAGCCTCTTTCATGGCCTTTCCAAAACTCTTTACTTCTTCTTCAAATGGTTGTTGATCATTTTTGCTAAATGTAGCTTGGTCACAAAAATAAAAATCTTATCTAAGCATTTCCACACTTCTTCCTTGTTGACATCTCTTGCCAATCCGTTTGCCTGATGATCTTTGACAGCTTTGTGTACTTCTCTCCACAACTTATACTTTATCCTTGATACATATGTTGTTTTACTGCCATTTATTTTTATTTTCTTTGGATGAGACAAAAATTCTTCTAGCATTTACTCCACCAATAGATGGCTTGATAGGAACATCTTTTCCATTTGTAGATTTTTTAAGATCCTTTGTAATATGTACATCTCCTCCATGGAGACCGATTTCTTATAGCACTACTTCTAATGATTGTAGTACCTCTTTTCTTCTACTGTCGGGGTGAAATTTCCATGCAAATCCAATATATAGAAAAACTAGTTTCTCAATCATCCTACATAATGCATGCAATGTACAAATGTGAGCATTGCATAATGGGATCTCAATAACTTCTTTGAAAATTTTATCTACTTTATCTCTGTTGGGTGCTCTTTTCCACCATTTAGAATCTAAGACATGAGTTGGTTTAATGTTGTAGTACAGGCAAGGGGACCTTGAGTTACCCCTTTGCCTATATTAGACCTCGGGGGGTCACTATGTATAAACCCTCTATACCACGTGCATTCAAGGCCTATTTCTAAAATCCCTTATTTGTAAATTTTTCATTAATAAAATGTACCCCTTTTCTATACAAATCTGTAAATTTTTCCCAAAACTATTTTAAATAGTCCCTTATGTATATTTATTTCTGTAAATTTTAGAAATAAAAAATATCCTTCTGTTGAACTCACGTGATAGGGTTACATATGATGAGTGACCCCCCTGATGTATTAGACATACACTTCAGTGTCTTCATGTCACCAGCCATATGCCATTCAATTTGAAAATCACCCTTCCCTAGAACATGAAGATGGAATCCTTGGACTTGACTACTTATATTTTACATACCTCAAATGAGCCCAACCACCATACGTGCTTTTTTGACTAGACACTGAAGTACTTTGAGCTAAACTTTGTGATCGATTGATCAAGTGATCGATTCATCAAAGTGATATAATCTCTCTCTATCTTTTTTTCCTTGACAATTTTATACTCATCGAGCTTCATAACAAACTTCAAAACTCCTTTACATTTTTCAAATGTGATACTGTAGAAATCAACCATTAGTCTCTGCAATCATTCAAGATCTACAATATGTAGTGCTTCCCTTTTAACTTTCATATACACTTTCAATATGAAAGTATTGTCCAATGAACTTATCAATTTCTTGGTTGAGATGACCTCGTTCCTTCCACACTTGTGTGGTGTTGGTAACAACACACGTTTTATTCGTTGATATTTTAATGTTGATGACAAAACTCTAAATATTGAAGCATATCCCTTTCTGCTCACTCCAATCACATCAAGAGTGTCTTAAATTTTCGTGATATCAGCTTTACTTTCCGATACAAAGTCTTCAAGAACTTCACATTTTACCTTCTTAAACTTCTTTTCCTCCATCATGTTCCTTGCAACAAAAGTGGAGACTAAACCTTCATTTGTTTGACGGGAATTCAATTAGGATGAATGTTTTCTTTGAGAGGTCTCAAATTTTCCCTGCAAGAAGTACACTTGGCAATATCATGGATTTTCTTGCAAGACAGACACATATACCAATACAATGGCTAAAGAAGATGTACTCTTACCCTCAGGGGGGTCACTGTATAAACCCTCTATATCACGTGCGTTCAAGGCCTATATTTAAAATCCCTTATCTGTAAATTTTTTCATTAATAAAATGTACCCCTTTTCTATACAAATCTGTAAATTTTTTCCAAAACTATTTTAAATAGTCCCTTATGTATATTTATTTCTGTAAATTTTAGAAATAAAAAATATCCTTCTGTTGAACTCACGTGATAGGGTTACATATGATGAGTGACCCCCCCGAGCTCTTACCTTCGCTCGGGGGGGTCACTCATCATATGTAACCCTATCACGTGAGTTCAACAGAAGGATATTTTTTATTTCTAAAATTTACAGAAATAAATATACATAAGGGACTATTTAAAATAGTTTTGGAAAAAATTTACAGATTTGTATAGAAAAGGGGTACATTTTATTAATGAAAAAATTTACAAATAAGGGATTTTAAATATAGGCCTTGAATGCACGTGATATAGAGGGTTTATACATAGTGACCCCCCTGAGTACCTTTGGGGATGTTTTTATCGAATCTATGCTTATATATTAATATAAAATCTTGGCTAAAGTTTTCAAGATCATTGTTTTAGTTTCACAATCTTGGTAGAATGTACTACTTTTTAATATATTTTCTTTTGAATTTTGAAGGAAAAAATGTAAATCTTGGCGAAACTTTAAAATTTTAAAGATAAAAGTTTCAAATCTTGGCAAATGTTGCCAACATTAATTTTTTTCAAAGCATACAAACTTTCAATTCCTATATAAAAATTTAGCTTCTTAACAAAACTACCTTGGAAAAATCATCCACGCTTACCTTGCTTTTTGTACTTTGCGCTTACATCCTCTAGTGCTAGCTTTCAACTCTGCAGTGTTTCTAATGCTCTTGCTTCATTGTTTGTCTCCAAGAACCGTTCTCTTCATTAGCTCATTCTGTCTTTGAATGCTCTTTGATTTCCCTTTGCAAGCTACTCTTTCAAGTCTGAATTTATTGACATTTCTTGTGCTTTCTCCATTCTTTCTCGAACATACAATGTCTTGTACATTTCTATAGCTAAATGTTGAGTCGAAATGTATCCATACATTCCATTGTTCTCATCACCCACAAACCTCAATAGTGTTGTTGGATTAGAAAATGGAGGGCTGGAATTTCTCAATGGAAATTTTGGGTAAATATGTTCGTCGCACCATAAGTCGATATGTTGGGAGCCTGATCTTCTCATGTTTTTCTTTTGCTCAGCGTTTACAAGCAAAATCTTTCCTCTTTTCTATAGTGGTGCATATTGTTCTTCTAAATCAATGTGCAAATGGTGTAGTCGCTTCTTTTGAGGTTCTTCTTTAGCAGCATGGTTGCTCACAAACATTTCGTGAGGGTTTATTCTTCATCTTGTCTGCTTTTTATAAGACTCATCTAATCTTTCACGGTAACTATTCAAATATTTGGGGAAAAAAAAAATAGTGATGGCATGATGGGTTTTTTATGATCAGAGGCCACCGGAACATTGTCGAAAGAGACGTGGAATCTATTTGGAGAGAGAATCTATATGGAGAGTTTAATGAATCTTCTTAATTATTTGAAAGGAATTTTTTATTCCTCCATGGACTAACACATCTGTAGATTTGAATTGATAGACATCAGTATTTTATTGCTTTTTCCACATTTTAGAAGATAGATATAAGAGAAAATAGTGAATTTCTTACAAGGCCCCAAAATGAGCTCCCTTTTTTCCTAATGAGACAATGGCTTCAAAGTTTTGTCTTACGCAATGGGGAAGTCCTCCCAAATTCTACATTTACTCATTTGCCAAATAGTTTCACAAAGAAAGAAGTCTAAAATATTTATGTAGATACATTCAAGGAGAGTATGCAACAGGTTCTCTCCTTTCCCTCATTCTTGAGAGTCTGGAGGCAATATTTCTCTCATGTGATAATTCCTAAGAAGAACAGGATGGGTGTTTGTCAAATTTGTGCAAAATTTGTGTAGAGCTAAAAGCAAAAAGAGACACCGCAAAGACCAAAGAAGACAAGGGGGAGTCCATTAAATTCACTAAGGATTCTTCTAATGTGGAATAAGCCACAATCCTATGGGGATTGTTAATATCTAAGTTTTCATGCACATGAACACTTCTATAAGGATCTTCTATATCTTTATCTTCTTGAATATTTTTCTTAACAGTAGTTATTAATTGAGAAGCGCCTAAATACCCATATGAAAAATAATATAAGTTGTCATTTATATATTAAAAAAACTTTCAAATAAATTGTGTCAATTAAAATAAAGCAATCTAGGGGTGCAAGGATTATCTGTCTTCCTTAGTGCTCTTCATATCATTGCAAATTGCATTTACATATATTTTGAACACATAAGAAAAGTATAACATTTGATATAAAAAGACTATGCTAACAATAACAATTAATATAATCTAATAAAGAGAAAATATACCTATAATATATCATCATTATCTTGTATCATTACTTCTAGTATGCTCTTCATCATCTGAACTCCTTGGAGATGTTGGATGAGGTTTCTTTGCTTCATTGTATATTTGTTTTAGAAGCTCAACACTTGTTATTGGATTTGCCTTGATGGATGACTTGCCTTTAGGAGTGTCTATTCCCATCCACACCTTCAGAGACTCATCAACCTCAATAAGCTGTGCACACATTGCCTCCAAATCACCTTCTAATTTTGTGAGGGCTAGACATTTTCTTTTCTTCAAGAGAGCTGCTCGAGTGACAACCCCACCTATGAATACATCTACAACATGGTGTTCCTGATGATAGTATGAATCAATTAAACGATCAACATATTCCGAATTCCATCTTTCTTCTACATTCTCTGTTTCTATCTAGGAGAGATTAGGTTCATAGTTTGATGGCATGAGTTGGCCTCAATTATAATCATCTCCTTTATAAAAGTACACGTGAAGCACCATGTATTGGTGTGATGTTCGATTGGCACTTGTATCATAGGAAACCCATTCTAAGATGGTTTTCCAATTTTGCTACTTTGCACATTCAATTAATTTCCCAATGACTTCTAAGTCCTTGATAAATGTAATAAGGACAAATTGATTGTTCTTGTTGATAGAATCCGAGAGTGTGAATAAGCGATAAAAATCCTCTTGACTCCACCAATGTGATTCTTCTTCAAACACCATGTTGAGGACAACAAGGCCCAAAAAAATATCACATGGCAACTTATTTAAAACATTTGTGCTTTCAAAATGTGCTCCTACTGTAGATATTTTCCATGGCATCTTTTTATCTAATGGTCATTGTAATCCAATATGTCGCCTATAGCATGAGGTGATCATATTGGTCACTAGAACAAGCAATGGTGTAGGTATCTTCATCTTGTTTAATGCATTTTTAATCCACTCTTCAAACCATCTACTTATTTTGTTATATTCATCATCTGTAATTGCGCAAGCAAATACGACAACATCCCAACTTTGCTTCTTATTACCTCCAACAAGTGTATTGAAATGTGCT
This sequence comes from Dipteris shenzhenensis, assembly GCF_047967505.1. NCBI lineage: Eukaryota > Viridiplantae > Streptophyta > Polypodiopsida > Gleicheniales > Dipteridaceae > Dipteris > Dipteris shenzhenensis. The sequence goes on from NC_141621.1 coordinate 16,651,699, forward strand.
GTAGCTGCTCTTTGGAGAACCTGGTCTTCTTTCATCTTCCATGTCGCATCTTCCATATCTATCAATTGCTCTGCCTTCTTTAACTTTCTTAAGACAATAGTATGCTTCATTATCTTATCTTGTAATTCTCAAATGTTGTCCTCAGACAGTCCCTCCAAACAACAAAACAAGGTTCCACAAACCAGAGCTATAACCGGAGCTGAATAATGATTATTCTTAATTATCTTGATTAACAAAATCAATATATATTAACAACTTTTTAGTCAACTATGTTAATGAAGTTTCTTAGAGATCTAAAAAGCTACGAGTCATTGTAGTCATCACATGGAAATAATTGCATGCATGTGCAATGTTTTGTAATGGAAGTACCCATCATAAACACATTGAACATATAGCACATCATAAACATGGAAAGCATGCAAAATCAACCTTAGCTCATATATTGGCCACAAAATCCTTCAATCCAATTCGATTGTAAAAATTCCACAAATCATGAGAAAAGATGCAAGAAGCCACTAACTTAAAAACGAAACTTTAACAAAAAAGAGCACATTTTCATCTTTGAAAACCAAATTGGAAAGTTTCAATTTCATGGCATTTTCCCATTTCTCCTAACATGATCTTAGAAGGAAGAGGAGAAAAGAGATTGAAAGAGGGGAAAAGAGTTTCAATTTCATGGGATTTTCCCATTTCTCCTAACACGGTCTTAAAAGGAAGAGGGGAAAAGAGATTGAAAGAGGGGAAAAAGAAGAGGGGAAAAGAGCATAAGCATAAGATAAGGAAAAGCATATGCATAAGAGAAAAAGAGAGAAAGCATATGCTCATGCATATGCATAAGCATAAGCATATGCTCGTGCATAAGCATAAGCATAGGCAAATTCATATGCTTATGAAAAGAAGAGAAAAAGAGAGGAAAAAAGAGAGGGGAAAAGAAGAGAAGGAAGAGGGGAAAAGAGATTGAAAGAGGGGAACAAGAAGAGGGGAAAAGAGCATAAGCATAAGAGAAGGAAATGTTGGGATAAGTATGGTCAAGGGCTTATGCATGTGTGCATCTAGGGGAGTCACATGTGTGTGTGTGTGTGTGTTGTAGAAGCACATCTAGTGCTATGATGTGTCTAGTGTGTGACCTAAGTGGTGATGTAAGCGAAAGGCCCCCACATAAGAGGTTCCTTTAATTTTGGCCAATCCCACTGATGTAGGGGCTGATTTCCATTGATATAGGGGAGGTGCCTACACCATCCTCTCTTTCTATATAATGGAGGACATTCCTTCATTCTAATACATGGATTTTTCCTCACTTGATCTCTCACCTTTTGTGCCATAATGCATCTCTTCTACCCCACACTCTTCTACATTTGGTATCAGAGCTGGTAGGCTTTGGAGAACCCATTTTGGTAGTGCCACCTCATCATCTTCTCCACTACCTCTTTTTGAGCTTTCTTCTTCCTTCCTCTTTAGAAATGGCTTAGCTTTATTCTCCTCATCCCTTGCGTCTTTTGCCAAGCCCTCCTAGCTGAAGACTCTTCCTTATGGGCCGCTCCTTTGGCTTAGAGCATTTCCCCATAGATGGAGTATATCACCCATGTTGATCCAAGATGAAAGAACATGCAATTTTTCCTATGCTTTGTGTTGAAGCTACCTTGGTATTCAAGCTTTAGATTTGCATAGAAATCCCTCTCAAACTCTTTTCTAATTCTGTGAATTATGCCCTCCAAGTTGAGCTAGTCTTCTACAAAGCATTTTTGATAGTTTTGGACATTTAATGCTAGAGTAAATGCTAGAATGATGTCTGAGGATTGAAGTAATGCTAAAGTACAGATCAGAGAATACAATTTTAGTTTGAAATTCAGTTGGGACTTATCTCTTGTCAAAATGCGAAGCTCTGAAAGTTCTTCCAATCCTAAGCACTTGAAGAAGACTACAAGAAGGACAAAATTCAAAATGAAGAAGACCCCAGCCAAGAAAGTTTGGGAGAAGCCAAATAGGTATGAATATGCTAAAAAATTAGTCTTTTCTAAATTTATCTCTAGAAATCTACATTTTTATGGTGAGGGAGATTTCTTTGTTCAACAAGATTAGTCACTTTGTAAGAGAGTAGACACTGCCTGACAAAGGTAAGACCCTATCATGGCTACTTATAAAATTGACAAGCTCAATGGCCAAGGCTTCCATAATCCTCTCAGGAAGGTGAATCAACTACAACCAAAGGTAAAGGAAAGGCCATTGACTCTACTTCTACACGTGCAGATGCAAAAGGAATAGAGAAAGCCTTTGCAATCATTGCATTAGGTTTGGTTGATGGTTATGTACACCACAATTCAGATTTGGAATTCCCTTTTGAAGCATGGCATAAGTTAGACATATTATTTGGTGCTACCTCTCATACTTCTAAATTAAATCTAAAAATTAAGTTCTTTGAACTTGAAATGGAGGGAGATAATGTTGCTACTCATGTCAACACTATGTGGAGTCTTATGACACTAGCCTCAATTAATTCTCTTATCACTGAGGATGATGCTATGGTAGTGCTTTTAAAGAGCATGCCTCAAGACTTTGACTATGTGGTTACTACTTTGAAGAATCTTCCTGAACCCACATTAGAAGGCATCATCAGTGCCTTACAAGAAGAGGAAAGAAAGAACACTTCAAGAATGGGCAAAATGCATACAGAAGTAGTTGTAATGAAGTTTTCAAAGAGTGGGTATAAGGCTTGTAAACACTGTGGGAAAAACAATCATCTTGAGAAGGATTATTATAGAATCAACCCTTGCTCTTATTGTGGTAAGAATAATCACTCTAAGAAGTTTTGCAATGAGAAAAAGAGGACTATGACAATCTAGTTGAAGAGAGAACTCCATCAACAAATGAAGCATCCAACTTTGTGGTAGAAGACAAGGACTTTGCCTTTTGAGAAACTTGTCTTTGAATTTCTGTTTATCATCACTTGGTCAAATTTTGAGGTTCTCTGCCTAGAGTAGTACTCCAAAAAGCATGTTATGTGTTTCGTCTTTTGTAAATCACCTGTGGTCACCATATGATGTAGGCCATGTGATATGTGTTTGGTCTATCCTAGTTTTGTAAATCTTGACCCTTGGGAACCTTTGCAAGCATGAGATTTTAGCCATAGATTTAATTTTGACCACCATGAGATGGCATGTGTGACTAGATGAATCCTTGACATTGCAAGAGGCAAACCCTTGAGGGGGGGTATGTTAGGATACGCATGGTCAAGGGCTTGCTCTATGGTGCATGTGTGCATCTAGGGGAGTCATACGTGTGTGTGTGTGTGTTGTAGAAGCACATCTAGTGCTATGATGTGTCTAGTGTCTGACCTAAGTGATGATTTAAGCCAAATTCCCCCACATGGGAGGTTCCTTTGATTTAGGCTAGTCCCACTAATGTAGGGGCTGATTGCCACAAATATAGGGGAGGTGCCTACACCATCCTCTCTTTCTATATAATGCAGGACATTCCTTCATTCTAATACATGGATTTTCCCTCACTTGAGCTCTCACCTTTTGTGCCATGATTCATCTCTTCTACCCCACACTCTTCTATAGGAAAAGCATCTGCATAATAGAAAAAGAGAGAAAGCATATGCTTATGCTTATGTATGAGCATATGAGCATATGCTCGTGCATAAGCATAATGCTTATGCATGAGCATATGCTCATATGCTCATGCATAAGCATAAGCATTGGTAAATGCATATGATAATGAAAAGAAGGATGAAAGAGAGGAAATAAGAGAGGGGAAAAGAAGCAAAAGAACAGGGGAAGAAAGCATATGCTTATGCTTATGCATGAGCATATGAGCATATGCTCATGCATAAGCATAAGCATATGCTCATCCATAAGCATAAGCATAGTAAAATGCATATGCTTATGAAAAGAAGAGAAAAATAAAGTAAAAAAGGGAGGGAAAAAGAAGAGAAGGAAGAGGGGAAAAGAGCATAAGCATAAAAGAAGGAAAAACATATGCATAAGAGAAAAAGAGAGAAAGCATATGCTAATTCTTATGCATGAGCATATGAGCATATGCTCATGCATAAGCATAAGCATAGGCAAATGCATATGCTTATGAAAAGAAGAGAAAAACAGAGGAAAAAAGAGAGGGGAAAAGAAGAGAAGGAAGAAGGGAAAAGAGATTGAAAAAGGGGAAAATGAAGAGGGGAAAAGAGCATAAGCATAAGCTAAGGAAAAACATATGCATAAGAGAAAAATATAGAAAGCATATACTTATGCTTATGCATGAGCATATGAGCATATGCTCATGCATAAGCATAAGCATAAGCAAAAGCATAAGCACAAGCATATGCAAATGCGTAGGCTTATAAAAAGAAGAGAAAAAGAGAGGAAAAAAGAGAGGGGAAAAGAAGAGAAGGAAGAGGGAAAAAGAAGAGAAGAGGGGAAAAAATATTGAAAGAGGGGAAAAAGAAGAGGGGAAAAGAGCATAAGCATAAGAGAAGGAAAAGCATATGCATAAGAGAAAAAGAGAGAAATCATATGCTTATGATTATGCATGAGCATATGAGGGAAAGAGGGGAGAAAGAGGGAGGAAAAGATGAAAAGAGGGGAAGAAGAGGGAATAAGAGAAGCGAGGGGAAGAGAGGGTTCATACGCCCATCACCATAGCTAGTGCTTAAAGCGCTAGCAGCAGTCTAATGCAAATAACAAAAATAACAAAAGGAAAAAAGACGAAGCACTTTCTTACCTAGAAAAGTCCCGCTCGGTGTTTCATGGACTGGCCCTACAAAAGAGAGGAAACATACCATTTTTTAGATAACTAGTTAGAGGAAGGAGGAGGTTGGACAAGCAACTTTTCAAACTTGGGATTGGATTGACAAAACAAGCATACTAGATTATAAACAAGGAGAACGAGGAGGAAGAGAAATACCAAAAAGAGAAGAGGCGAGTCTTCTTTCTTTCACCAAATCTCGTTTTTCGTCCTTAATCTGTGAAAATCAAGCACGAAAATTAGAACATAGGCTTATAAATGCAAGTAAAAAACATGTTCAACACTCACAAAATGAAATCTCACAAAAAATGAACCTACATTGCTTAAAGAGACACACCTTTTTGAAAAACGTGCTTTCACACAAGCAGAGAGGGGGAAGGGTGGAGAGGGAGAACAAGTGTTGGGAGAGGGGTTGGGTAGGGGTGAGGAGTGTGGGGAATAGAGAGGATGAAAGCGAGCTCATCGAATATAAGGTGGGAGGAGAGATTTTTGCTTTTCCTGCAATAGAGTTGTGAAAGATGGCATCGCGCAAGATTTTAGGTTTTAGCACCATGTGTCGCTATATAGTGACACTGGTCAATCACTATATAGCAACACTTAATATCCTAAAAGCGCTAGTATATAGCGATGGAATAGGGCAAAGCATCACTATATAGCAATGGTCCAGGGCACTTATTCTAAGGAGAGAGGAAAGGAGCTCATGGGTGGCTATTTTTTTTATCTATGATGGATTTCCTTGCAGCTCATGTTGTGATTTTGGAGGTCTATAGATGGAAGGGACAAGTGCAAGCTCATAAGATGATGCACCAATGCCTAGGAGTGCAGAGTGGCTTACAGAGAGGTTGTATTGTCATTGCACTCATTGCAAGCGAGAAGTACAACATGAATGCCGTATTGTCACTTGTGGATGTATGGGGAGGGAGCTCCAACCCATACCCATTGTTGCTGGTGCACGTGGTGATAAGTCAGTGCTATTTGAGTTCGTGATTAATATTGCATGCGTACACATGCATGCGTACACAACACGAAACCTTGAGACAAGATCTTATATTTACACAAAACCTTGAGATAGGATGAGGAGGGTGGTGAGGGTGCAGATATACCTTCATACTTTAAGCAGGACTATAGTCTCCCTGATGTGCCAGATGATGACGAGGGTATGATGGACATGATGGATTCTATTTTTAGGGGCACTACATCACATGTACACAAGATGTCCGAGTCTGAGTTCAATATGCGAGAGTTGCAATCAACACAGTTGTATGAGGGTGCTATGATGTCTAAACTATAGGATTGTTTCTCAATCTTGAATCTGCAAGCAAAGTATGGGTGGTTGGATACAAGTGTCTCGGCCTTAATGAGGTTAGATCTCGCATTAATTTGCCTCATTATTTGGATATTGTTTTTTCTAAGAATCATCATGTATGTTTGAGAATCATCATTATTCAAAGCCTATGTATGTTTGAATTGCAATAGGTTGCTTCAAAAGATGTTGCGTGCACCAAATACCATGCCCACATCAAGAGATGAAGCAAAGAAGATGCTAGCAATGGTAGGTATGGATTATGATACCATCCATGCTTGCCGTAATGACTGTATTCTCGTTATAGATCTTATGGAGAGTAGTGTGGGTCTTTGATATTTCTAGAGCTCCTAGACATACCAATGACATTTTGGTCAGGGGAATCTTGATGTGGATCATGCAGGACTACCTAGGATATGGAGAGTGTGCAGGTATGTGGTTGTGTCTTTACATGTATAATATAGGATTATGATTTTATGACTCTTTCGCACATGTCTTATACTAACACATTCTTGCACGTGTGCAAGACTTGTTACAAGTGGGTACCATGCTTGTCCTATTTGTGGAACCAGTTTCTGCTTGCATATGTGACAGTCCAAACATATGAGGAAAAATGTTTATGAAGGTCATGCTCGATACCTTCTGTTGGATCATCTCACACATGGAGGTCAGCTTGATCCACCACCACCATATTTGAAGGAAAGTGACTGGATTCAGGCTTGGAGGGCGAAGGGAGAGGAGCCTCCTCATGGTATGAAGAGGCTATCCATCTTTCACGAGGTTTCTTATTGGGGTTAGTTGCAAATCAATCATCTCTTGGATCCCATGCATATCTTAAGGGCTACTACTTGGGCACACTTGGTGGGTTCCAAAGACTTGAGAGGAGTGCAAGAAGACTTGCGTGCTATGAATAGGATGCCTCATTTATGGCACCAAGTGCGTGCTCACAAAGTTATCCTCCTGAAAGCAACATGGATCCTCTCCAAGAGAGAGAAGGTAGTGGTCAAGGTAGACATTGCCTCTTTTCAAACACCCAGAGGGTACATGTGTTGCTTGAAAGGAGCATTTTCAAAGGACAATAAGCTTATTGGGCTCAAGTCCCATGAGTGGAATAAGGTCTTACATGTATTCTAAGCTTTAGGATTAGTGTAGCGATAATCGTAATGCATTAGTGTAATTATGATTATGTTATATTATTGACATGTCTTTTTTGTTGCTTTGATAGTTCATCTTCCCAATTGCAATGAAAGGGTTCTTACAAGAAGATTTTAGAAATGCTATATTCAAGATCAGTGGTATTGTGAGGTATGCCTACTATCAAATCGCATTAATTGCATTTTCTTCAATTTAAGTTGAATAATCTATAGACTGATTATGAATATATCTTACATGGGCATGTGAAATAGGTGGATATCTAAAAAAGATATCTCCACATCGAGCATCAAGAAGGCTAGGGTGGACTCCATCAAAGCCATATGCTTGCTTGAGCAGCACTTTTCCTCGAGCATGATGAAAACTCAAGTGCACTTGCTTGTGCACATATTTGATGAGGTGTCCATTGCAGGTACCGTTCAGAATTAGTGGATATTTTTTCTCGAGCAGTTTATGAAAACTTTGAAGCAATTTGTAAGGAAAAGAGCAAGACCAAAAGCAAGCATGGCAGAGGGATGGCTTGTGCAAGAGTCATTAGTATATATCACAGAGTTTCTTGCATCCATGGATCCCAATATGTTGCAAGCTTGGGATAACACGGATGATGATTGCATCGTTGGTGAGGTTCCCCAAGAAAAAGGGATTGAAAGAAAGATGAGCGAAGAGCAAATGGAGAAATTCGATAAGTTTTGTATCCTAAATAGCAAGGAGATGCAGAAGTGGATTAAGAGATATGAAGCGGCCAAAGCAAAAAGAATAGTTGTAAGGAAGAGATTCAAAGTAATGTATAGGCAATCGCAACCATATCCATGAGATCTCACCCTTCTCCCCACTCACATGTCACTTGATTGGCTACAACTAGCTCTACATAAAGCCGAACACAATGGAGAGACAATAAACAAGCAAGAGTGAGAGTTATTGTCTGGATGTATGATGCATCTAAGTTTCTTACCTCTTGACATAACTAAGTAATTATTTGTGGCAATATACGCTATAAAATAGATGCATCTTCATTGTTTTAATGATTCTCTTTTGCAGTACAAAAAGTGTAGTGCATTATGGTCATATGGATGACATTTTTGTGTGGAATGCATTGATTCAAAGAGAGTCACGTATGATTGTGGAGTCATGGCTAACTTCACACAAGATAGCCGTGTAAGTGCTTCGGATACCAATCTTCTCTCCTTACAATTGGATTATTGTGGGACCATATGCGAAATCTATGAAATTGATTTCAGACGATTTAGTATTTGCATTCTTGATGTAAAATGGTTTAGTTATTTACAACAGTCCCCACGTGATAGTGAGGAAAGACAATAGCAGTCTCTTTGCAATAGACTCCACCAAAATTTGGACCGATGAAAGTGATACTTTTGTTCTTCTCGAGCATTGTGAGCAAGTGCATACTAATGATTTAATTAATCTAATCTTTCATTTTTAAAGATCCATTGGTACATGTACTTAAGCATAATTTCATATATATAATTGATGGCATTTGGAACCCATGTTCAATATAGGTGGTTTTTCATCTAGATCGTTCTGATCCAAGATGGTGGTATGTGATCCAAGTTGCACCACAAAGTAAGAAAATTTTTTAAGATAGAGATGTGGATATGGAGATGCCACTACCAATGGCGGATCCAATTGATCCAGATGGATCTAGTGAAGAAGTTGAAGATCACAATATGAGCCAAGAGGAAGATGCGCATAATGACATTGTACGGGAGGAAGATCGAGATCACGATATTGAGAAAGAAGATGATGGTCATCGAGAATCACCTCACTTTATTGAACAAGATGATCAAGTCTTAGGTGAACGTACTATGCCAGAGTATGATGATGATTTAAGAAATCAACTCGGTATAGAGTTGGAGATAGACTCGTTTGGCACACTAGACTTGGTTCAAGATGAAGTCGTTGATGTAAATGCTCTTCATTGATTTTTTTCATCTCAAACTTGGACATGAATATATGAGCCTGAAACTTGATGTACATGCTCTTGTACTTTTATTCTTTCAAAGGATCAAAGATGTATGAAAAGGAAAAAAAATTATCATTGGGAAAAACTATCTTTAAAGGTCAGTATGGGAAAAAACACTCTCTATAAAACATCGATATAGGAAACTATCTCAATGTCGCTATATAACAACCTTATACAAGTCTAATAAGTGTCACTATACAGCGACTCTCTATAAACATCGCTATATAGTGACACTTGCCTAGAGTGCTATATAGCGACACTTGACTAAGCCCACTTTGCTTATTGATGATTAGTGCCCCATGCATGCTAAACGTTGGCGCTTAAGTGTTAGAATAGGGTCCGTGTATAGTAGTGTTTGTCCTTCTCCCACTTTGATCATACATGTGGTCATACACTCATGATCATCTGATTTATATCCATCAAAACCCACGAGCATGTCATCTTTTGGATTCCACCTACAAGTAGTAATGAGCATGAGTTTAGTAAGCTCATTTGAAGTTTCTCTACAATTTAAAAGAAAATTTTATATTAAGAAAATTATTGTCATAGAAAAGAGCTTGATATGATTACCTTATCCTCTTTTATATGGCAGTTTCATCTTCCACTAAGATGAAGGGAATCTTTGACATGACCCTTTTCTTTCTCCTTTTTATAAATTTCAGCAAGTGCATCAAAAATATACTCATGTATGCCTAGCACAAATTGGTTTGCAAGTCTTTGCCCTTGTTTCATTGTTGATAAAGAAGGTCCATTGAGATTGGAACTCAAGAAGTCATGTGACCTTAGGCCTCCCCACATTCTTGCAACCTCAAATATTGCCTTTGTATCCTCCCTATATCTTCATCTTGAACTTGACCTATTTATGTTTGTAGCAACATCTTGTAGAAAGTCCCATAAGGCAAATTTACCACCAAATTTGTCCAACCTATGGGCTTCAATTATGTTGTTGCAAAATCTTTTTACATCCTTTTTATTTGAGAGACTCTATGCTGGCTTCTCTTAAAGTCCACACTCTTACTGAAAAGAATGGCAACTTGAGACTTTTCCCATCATAATTGCATAGAAATTCTCTTACTCTCCTTTTAGCAAAAAGAGTTGCATTTCTAAGTTCACTCTTTGTAAGATAATCTAGTCTTCTTCCACAACCAGTGCCCCTATGTCCTCTGTTGTTCTCAACCTTCTCTTCTCTAGACAATTTCATTCTAAAGTCAGTAAGTTTAAATATCCCCTTGCAATGGTGGCATGTGAAGCCTTGAAATGGTTTCCCATCTTGTGAAATTTGCATGCAACTTATGTGAACAAAGCATCCATCCACATAAATTTCATTACATCCATCATGTAATGTCCCCTTAATATGACACTCAATAAACCAATGCTTTCCACTGATAGCAAAAGTGAGAGAGGGAGAGAGAGAGGAGTGCACACGATATAGCTACCTATACACTAAGTGTATTGACAATGAACATCAAGATATACATGTGAACCCCTTAGGGTTAGGGTTAGGGTTATGGCTTTGCCCCTATGCCCTATGTGGATAGTGTAATTTACACTATCTTTAACACCTCCTCTTAAATTGCACTGGGTAAGTAGAGGGTGCATGTACAAGACCTTTTTGTGGTTTTTGTTTGGTGCGTATGCTAGCATCCAAAACTAAAAACAAAACTGAAAAGAAATCATAGTAGTATGTGTGGATGTGAGCACAGTGACTACCTAGCAAAAGCATATACAATGAGTACAACTTATGTGGTCCTATACAAGATTTCCATTCCCCCCTCTTAAGTTGTGTTTCATCCTTTACCTTTGGGAATTAAACCTAGAAGATAGACCGAATGGAAGAGGAAGGAAATATGCAAAAAGTCAAGTCCACCTAGATCAAATATTGGTCGATCGAAAGATGACTTCGTGAACAATGGTATGTATGGTTGCGTGCTGAACATGTCATGAGTCATTGTGGACTATGCAGCTGCTCTGAAGAAGAGGCATCTGGATTGAGGCTAGTCGATGTAACAATGTAGATGTGATCTAGTAGATTGTGACGTATGAGGGTGTCACCAACCCAAAAGAACTGACAGTAATGTGTGAGGTATGCTACAGTAGAATAATCTCTGTCAAATGATGCGGGGTTGAAGAAGACTACATAGTAGGTGTGGATAGAGTGATCTAGGGGCTGAAAATCTAGGGCCAAAGGTGCACGTATGATACACTTCTCTACTGATGAAGAGGCTCGTACAAATGGCAAGGTATGGCAACCTATCCAACCCATGTGCTCAATTGTCATGAGCTAAAGGTCGTTTGATGTGTGCATGACTAAACATCCATCTAGATGGGATGTAGCATCTATCATGGGCTCGTTGAGAAGGAGCTAATAGTATAAAGGCCTAGAATCTTGGAATACAACTGAGGATGCATAAGATGTCCCTAAGGCAAATGAGGTGTCGAATGTTGATGAAGGAATCAATCTGTAGTTATGGATCCAACCACTAATATGCATCATGTAAGGACTATATGCTACAGCCATAAGTGCACGATGAAACATTGAGTCTCCCCAGGTTGCGCTATGGCTGAACTTGATGATGTCTACTACATTGGGGTAGGACCGCACTGATGCATAAGTATCCTCATACTAAAGAATGATCTACTAATCAAAAGAGGTGGTGGTGAGTATTGGATCCAAGGGTGCAATGCAGCATAACTGAGCCGATGCTAGAATGTCCTAAAGACTGATCTGTTGATCTGTACTACTCGTGCAAACTGTGTCCAAAAAGATGAAGTGCTCCATATCAGAGGTGAAAGCATCAGTAATGGATGCTAGAATGGAATCATCACCTGAGGAGCGGAATGTGCTAGGGCATAAATCTTTGCAAGCAGTAGAAGATGTGAGTGCCTCATATTGAGGACTTACCTGTTGAAAAACTGCATGATCACTAGTAAACTCCTACTAAGTATCTACATATGATGTGACAGTAGATGGAGTTGGATCCATGCATGAAGGTGATGGATGTACATCATTGAAATCAGACTGAGCTGATGTAGATGGGACTACCTCATACTGAGGACTTACCATCAAATATGCCTCATGCTGAGGGTTTACTGTCGAATGTGCCTCATGTTAAGGGCTTACCGAGGAATATGCATGATCAAGAACTGTGAGCTAATCCATGCTAGCATTTGAAGAATATTTATCTAATCTATCAAGGCCAATGAGGCTCGAATCTGCATCATAGACTGGAACATACCTTGTGGCAATAAACGATCAAAGTAGGCTCTCTTTTCACTTGCAGATCTCATCCAAAGTCATGACTAGTGTATGATCAACTGTGTGATGTGGATAACTCCATGCTAGAGGCAATCTAGTGCTCTATGCAAGAGACTTACCCATGTACCGGCAAGAGTGTCTACCCATGAGAACACTATGTGTGAGCTTCCACTAGGGGGCTTAGGCTGAATGGTCAAAACCAAGTCATGTGAGAACTACTTTGTGCCAAGGATCAAGCCTGTAAATGAATGATGACAACTATGTGTTAGGAGTAGCCAAGAGGCTATAAAAGGCTGATCTATGCATGTGGAAACCAATGCCAAAAATAGCCAACAAATGTGACTTTACATGGGTGGCATGTGTGCATATGCATGAAAAGGTGCAACAATCCTAAATCTGAGAGGAAGATCACTGCCAAGTGTCACATTGAGTGATGAAGTGCCAAATGCCAAGAGAACTAAACTGGTCTCAGATGTGTAAAAGTGAATACCAATGATAGATTCGATGGGACTGACACCGGTGGGAACTAATCAGGTAATGTGGCAATGGCTGACTTGGCTTGGTGTAGTTGGATCTCCTCTATGGCAGTGCTAGACTACACATCGGATCGCAAAATGCAGCAAATGAATTTTATATTAATTCATTTTAAGTGCTAGGTGTGCTACAGTGTATCAGGAGGTGGTTTCGATGATGAGGTTTTGATGATGCTAACCTCTGGAGAAGTTAGATGATAGATTTTAGGTGCTCAATGCATAGAACACGAGCTGGTGAGCATTTTTCCTTTTTATAGCTTTGTAAAATTCCCTCTGGATAAAAAGCTACGGCTACCAGAAGGATAGGCAATTTTTGATCGTAAGAAGGCCCAAAAATGATGATGTGGCCTAGAGGGTGATGTGGCAGACTAAGATCACATGCTAATTGCAAACCATGCCTATGAGGAGGCAATTGTTCCCAGAAGGAGGCTATGACTTGTGGCATGTTGAGGTCACATGACGTTACAGAAGTGAGAGAGGGAGAGAGAGAGAGAGAGGAGTGCACACGATATAGCTACTTGTACACTAAGTGACAATGAACATGAAGATATACATGTGAACCCCTTAGGGTAAGGGTTAGGGTTTGCTCCTATTCCCTATATGGATAGTGTGCCAATTTACACTATCTTTAACATCCACCACATTGATCATCTAAAAAGGCTTTATCTTAATGTGTTTGCTACCTACTTGGACCTCATGTCGCCACAGACCCCAACACAACAAACTAAAATTTACAAAAGAGCTTTCATTCTCTCTAGTATTACTTGAATTAGGAGATAGAGAACTTATATTGGGGCTTCTTGCTTTTGTTAAAACCAAAAAGTTGCTAAGTGATCTTTGCTTTTGAGCATGCTCCTTATCCTTTTGGGGATGCCCTCGCAAGTGTGTGACTGCTACCTTTAAACTTTCTTCTTTTTCCATGAGTGACTTGATGTGAGAGTTTGACTTTGTATGCTCACTAAGAACCATGTACACATATGATCTTAGAGGACAAAAATGTAGCCATGCATCATCATATTTGCATCACACCTTCACCAAGCTTTTGTCCTTAAAATCATGTATTGTAGCCTCAATCACCTCGAGATCCCAACCTATTAAAACATTATGAGATGACTAAGAGACTTACTATAGGAACATGAAAAATAATACTTGAGGAATAAAGGAACAAAATATACCATCATTTGTCATCATAAAAGAAAACAACTTCTCTATTGCATCCTATATCTCTCTTTTGTCATCTCTTCTTGGTTGATGCACTAATTTGGTCATATCTTCTTTCTGTAGTCCTTGAAAAACCATATACTTGAGCTCATGTTTTTTACTCTCTAATATGTGAAATCTCATGGAGTTGGAGAAGCAATTGTAAGCCACATGCTTGCCCAATCCTGTACCATAAAGTTCATTACACTCATGACACCAAATCCATACATTGAGAAAGATACAAATCGTGCTAAGCCTAGTCTACACTAGATCATTGGAAGAACTAAGGAGGCTCAAAGTACACTAAAAAAGACATGAAAGGGAAACACTTATTTCAATTAATTTTGGACTCATATGTCTACTTTTGGACTATTCCTTAAAATCCTTCCCAACTGAAAAGTTTACTTTATGAAACTGTCATTCGAGAATCAAAAGTTTACTTTCTGGCACTATCATTTTCACATAAGACATTTCAAAATATCTCTCTACAATGTTGTACAAATAATGCAAAAACTACTATTAAATCCTAAATTTGTATTTCTTGTTTATAAGAATCATATTCTTAAAATAAAAAATCTGAGTTATTAGTTTAAATCCATGAAAAACCATGCTATTGAGGATTCACAACATTTTAAAAATGTATACATAAGAGACCTGTAAGACTCTTTTTACTTTCAATGCAGAAAACTATAACACTCTTGAATATTCAAGAAATTAAAAGGTTTATATACGCATGAGACATGATGGAAGCCTCTTTTGTACTCCAAAAAATAGCAATAGGTATGCTTGCAATTTTACATTATCATGTCATAAGTTTTACAACAAATATTTCTCTAGATGAGTCTTTGTACAAAGGATCTCCTGTGGCCTTTTCAATAATTTAATTTTTCCTTTACAATGAGTTTAGTACAAATGGGCGATCCAAACATTTGCTTGTTTGAATGTCCTTTTCTATCATGATCACAGAAATGAGCGATCCAAACATTTGCTTGTTCAGAATGTCCTTTCTGTTGTCACTTGTCGCTTGGGTGCCATCTTCATTCACTCTCACCTGACAACCACCACCACCTTCACTCTTTCTCGATATTTGAATGGTGTTATCATGGGCATTCTTCATTTGCGCTATCTCCTTCTACTTCCTCCCGGGCGAGCATCTTTGTGAACTCTGTAATGTGCATAATAATTGGTTGTGGTAATTTTATTTTGTCTTCTACATCATACCCCATGTGCTTCTTTGTTTTCTTTGACCTTGATTTCCAGGATACTATGACTGTCTCTATGGAAAGTCTTTAAATTGCTTCATGGTTTGGGACCCATTCCTTTTTCAAACAACTACTATGCAATGTAATGTTATCTTGGTTCTCCTTCCTGCCCCTTGGCTCATACCATACCGTTGTAAATGTTGTAGCTCTCCCCCGGTCATCCATGCTCACGTCAACTACTTTCGCAACCCAAAACTTCACGTTCTCATGTTCATCATCCGATGGTCGAACTGCAACAAAACAATGGACATCTATGTCTATTTGTGGCATAAACTCTCTCTTCTTGGGTCCACAATATGGACGTGGGAGCAACGATTCAAACTCATTTTTAAAGAGACCACATGCTGGACGCAAGTCATTACCAACATTTGGCCAAAATAAAGGCCGTTCTGCCTTAATATCATCTTCTCGCATTTTCGCAAGGTCCTTTATCAATTGGTAGGTCTTGCTAATTACAACAGTAGTGTGTTCCTTCCAAGAGGGCTTCCAATCAGGAAATCTCCGGAGCATTTCCTCTTTGTATGCAATAAAAGCTTTTAAGCCTTCTATTTCACCTTTGGATTTCTCGCTGAATTCTTTTATAGGAGCCCATGTTGGATGCATTTCTTTGCTCGAGATTGAAGTTAAGAGAGAGTAAGGTTCTTCAGGTTCCCATTTTGTATCAAGAGAATAGTGTTGCCATTGCATCACTGGTTTTTCATCCTTTAAGAAAAATCGAAAATAGTGTGGAGCGCTATGACCAATCAGGGCATCACCACCTTTTTGTATGAAAGGTAGAATAAAGCTCTTCCAATCATACATCCTCTCAACCATTGAGCATATTGTTCCTTCCTTATGGCCACCAACTTGCCTCCCACATTTTCTTATCAAGTCATCCATTGTCTCCATGTCCTTGTGTTTTAGTTCTCTTGAAACTGTGCTAAATACCTGATCGATATCCTCATGTGTGTGCCCAACCAACAAAAACCCAACTTCAATCTCATTGAAGATTCTATGAGCGATTAGCATTGAGCAAAATGCAAAGAAAAGTACATTCTTATTCTTTCGTCCGCAATTGTCTACTTGTACTCTCAAAGTTGCTGGTAGGCGACCTTTTTCTGCATGTACATTGTGAATTGCCTTCATAACGGATGTTACAATTTGATTGCTATCGTGTAGATGCAAGGAATCAATCCATATGTCTGCAAAAAACTTAAATCCGTGCACTAACACTCCACATAGATGTGTCTTTAAAAAGTATTTGCCTTGTAGCTTAGGTGGAGTGTTAACGAATCGAGGTAATGTTGTTGTATTTTGATCCATACCATCTACAATAATGCACATGTACTCATTTGGGTGAGAAATAGCTTGCTCCTTCCAAAATGCATATTTTATTCTAGAATGTCGAACAAGTCCATGATGAAATTCTCTTTTTCTTTTGTAAGATTCTTTTTGTTCTGGAGATGTTGCACTCTCAAGTGCTCGCTTTAGATCATCACAGTCATTGCACTTTGACATTTTTTGCCTCTTTGGGATTTTAACATGTCCAAAGCTTTTTTTCCAAAGAGTATACAAAGTATGAAAAGATGCCGGTGCATGCCCTCTTTGCCTCTGTGTTTCTCCAATAGAGTTAAATACTTCTTTTTTGGTCAAACCTATCGGAAGATGCATTTCTAATAGGTGGGGTTGCGGTAAAGCATTTTCATAAATGTAATCTTTCAAAATTGTTGTTGCCACAACCGTTGAGGCTCTTGTTTTGGGCCTTCCTATGTTTCCATGAATGTTAAATTTAACTCCATACTTTGCTTTATTAGCCAAATTCCAATATGTGCCATGTGATAATCCTGTAATAATGCAATATGCATTATTGCATATACTTTTTCCATTTATAAGAGGCCTTATTTGATGTCCTAAACTTCGCCTTCTCTTATCATTTACAAGAAAGCAAGACAATCTCATGAGTAGGTATTCATTTCTTCTGCTTCCTTTCCTTTGCCAGACATGTTCTCTACAACCCTTGATGTCATGTAAGTTAATGGATCGCATACATGTATGCTTACAGCATGTAGATCGCATTTCTTTTAGCATAACATCTTCATTCATTACTCTTATTCTCTTTGGTTGCTTTTCTGGATCTGCCTACACTCGTTGTCTTTTCATGCATCTGTATGTCCATTTTGGGACCTTCTGTACATTCTTATTTGGATTTGTGTAGTTCTCCTTGTAAGATTTATTTGTCACGTTGTTTTCATGAGATGTTGCATCCTTGATCTTATCACTCTGACAGTCAAATACTGAATATTCCTTTGTTGATGTCATCCTTGCTTTTGATACATTCATCAAACCATTTGTAACATTTACAAGTTCACAATCAAAGTCAAACACCGAATAGTCCTTTGTTGATCTCATCCCTACTTTTGATACAATCGTAGAACCACTTGTCACAATGGCATTAGAGTGTCCCGAATGATCTTCAAACTCATCTATTCCTGAGAGAACATCACTCATTGATGCACTTTCTATGGATTTCATAACTCCATAGTCTTGAAACTCCTCTACTCCAGAGAGAACATCACTCATTATACTATCGTGCATGATTTCCATAATTCCATAGTTACCTGCTTTGACTCCAAGAACTTTATCAGTATCCATGAAGCCATCCATGCTTGAAAATATAACACTTTTGACATCTTTGCCCAAGTTCTCAATGTGCATGAACTCATCCACCCCGGATAAGGCATCACTTGTGAAATATTTTTCTTTCTTGGTACCATAGTTGAGTGCATTGGAATCATCCATCTCTGAAGGAATAGAGCTTGGTACATTGGCATATTCTTTCAATTCTTTGATGTTGTAGTATACATTATGTTTATCATTAAAAACAACATGCCGAGTCTTTCCAATCTTTAAAAATTGCATGCTCCATCTCAAATCCTTACCTAGCTCATAGTAGGGACCATCCAATGACATTGAGTTATCATCCATACCATCATCAGTAACTTTTTGAATTCTCATCTGCGCAAATGTCCAGTGTTCAACTTGTTCAAATCCCAAGACTTGACCTTCTGCTACATACTTATTTGTAAATGATAACATTTGTAAAATATCTCCCACTCTAAAATCCAAAGATATGCACTTTGTATTCCTGATGACATGTGTTGGATAAGTCTCATCTCTGTCCCATGCAATAAATGCTTTGTTGGAAGTATTATAGGGCATAACATCTCCAAGGATTTCCATATCCCCACACTTATGCTTTAGCTCAACATGTGCACTAAGTATCCTTGATACGATAACCGCCACCTTATCTTCGCCAAGTCTTCTAAAGTGACAGATAGAATTTGGATCACTTTCATGGATTGTAGCAAATGCAACTACTTCTCTTTTGCAATATAAAATCACCTCCATCCCTGGAATAAATTTTGTAGCCATCTCCTTTGTGAGTTTCCTTTGCAAACAAGCTATAACAACCATTATAAAGAACATTAGTCTCTTCTTAATAATCTACTTTATTAATGATTTAAAAATCTAGAACTTGTTTGAAAATTCAATTAGACACTAACCAATAACAACCCTAAAACAATAACAACCCTAAACCCTAAACCCTAAATCGAAAACCAAAATAACCCTAAACCCTAAACCCTCAACCCTCAACAATAACAACCCTAAACCCTAGACCCTAAACCTTAACTCCCAAACCCTAAACCCTAAACCCTAAACCCTAACCCCTAAACCCTAAACCCTAAACCTTAACCCCCAAACCCTAAACCCTAACTCCCAAACCCTAAACCCCAAACCCTAAACCCTAAACCCCAAACCCTAAACCCTAACTCCCAAACCCTAAACCCTAAACCCTAAACCCTTAACCTTAACCCCCAAACCCTAAACCTTAAACCCTAACCCCCAAACCCTAAACCCTAACTCCCAAACCCTAAACCCTAAACCCTAAACCCTAACTCCTAAACCCTTAACCCTAACCCCCAAACCCTAAACTCTAAACCCTAACTCCTAAACCCTAAACCCTAAACCCTAAACCCTTAACCCTAACCCCCAAGCCCTAAACTCTAAACCCTAACCCCCAAACCCTAAACCCTAACTCCCAAACCCTAAACCCTAAACCCTAAACCCTAACTCCTAAACCTTAAACCCTAAACCCTAAACCCTAAACCCCAAACCCTAAACCCTAAACCTTAAACTAACCCCCAAACCCTAAACCCTAAACCCTAACCTCCAAACCCTAAACCCTAAGCCCTAAATCCTAAACCCTAACCCCCAAACCCTAAACCCTAGACCACCAAACTCTAAACCCTAACCCCCAAACCCTAACCCTCAAACCTTGAACCCTAAATCCTAACTCCCAAATCTTAAACCCTAAACCCTAAACCCTACCTCCCAAACCCTAAATCCAAACCACCAAACCCTAAACCCTAACTCACAAACCCTAAACCCTAACCCTAACTCACAAACCCTAATTCCTAACTCACAAACCCTAAACCCTAAACCCTAACTCACCAAACCCCAAATCCTAAACCCAAACCACGAAATCCTAAACCTTAAATCCTATGAGTGTTTTCAAGTAATATCATTTATTTAAGTAATAGTTTTAATTAGAAGTCATAAGTAATAGTGGAATTGATAGTTGGGAGGGTGGTAGTGGGAGAAAGGGAGAGTGGGAAAGTGGAGAAAGGGAGTGTGGGAGGGTGGTAGTGGGAGAAAGGGAGAGTGGGAGAGGGAGTGGGAATGGGGGCAGTGGGGGTGGGGGTGGGAGGATGGGAGTGGGAGTGGGAGAGGGAGTGGGAATGGGGGAGGTGGGGGTGGGAGTGGGAGAATGGGAGTGGGAGTGGGAGAGGGAGGATGGGAGTGGGAGTGGGAGAGGGAGTGGGAGTGGGAGAGGGAGTGGGAATGGGGGAGGTGGGGGTGGGAGTGGGAGAATGGGAGTGGGAGTGGGAGAGGGAGTGGGAATGGGGGCGGTGGGGGGGGTGGGAAAATGGGAGTGGGAGTGGGAATGGGGGAGGTGGGGGGGTGGGAAAATGGGAGTGGGAGTGGGAGTGGGAGAGGGAGTGGGAGGATGGGAGTGGGAGGGGTGAGGTGGGAGGATAAGGGTGGGAGAATGGGAGTGGGAGTGGGAATGGGAGTGGGAATGGGGGGGGAGGGGTGGGGGTGGGAGGATGGGAGTGGGAGTGAGAGGTGGAGGTGGGAGGATGGGAGTGGGTGGGAGAATGGGAGTGGGAATGGGGGAGGTGGGGGTGGGGTGAGGGTGGGAGTGGGAGGGGTGGGGTGAGAGGATGGGAGTGGGAGAGGGAGTGGGAATGGGGAAGGTGAAAGAATGGGCGTGGGTGTGGGAGTGAGAATGGGGGAGGTGGGGTGGGAGGATGGGGGTGGGAGTGGGAGTGGGAATGGGGTGGGAGGATGGGAGTGGGTGGGAGAGAGAGAGAAGATAATCTAATAGAGAGGCCAATGGGAGAGGAGATAATGTTATAGAAGGATCAATGAGAGAGAAGCACTTAAAACCCTAGTTTTTCTTATATATACTCTCCTTCTCTCATTGTTTCTCTCATTTCAACAAGGAAGAGCAAGAGGAGAAGCAAAAAGAGGAGGAAGAGCAAAAGCAAGCACAAGCAAGCACAAGCATAGATTTCAACTTTTTTCCAGGTACTTTTTTTAAAATTTGTATTCTTTGAAATTTTATTATAGAGAGAGAACTTAGAGAGAGAAAAGTGAAGGAAAGATTTTTAGAGAGAGATTATAAGAGAGAGAGTCTTGCTGCCTCGGCAGCAAAAGAGAGAGAGAGAAAGAGAGAGGGAAAGAGAGGAGAGAAGGGGGGGGAAAGAGAGGGCAGAGAAAGGGAGGGGGGAGAGAAGGGGGAGGGGGGGAAGAGAGGGGAGAGAGGGGGGAAACCGCGAGGGGGGGGAGAGAGAGAGGGGGGGGGGAGGCTGCTGCCGCGGCAGCGGAGAGAGGGGGGGAGAGGGAGGGGAGGGGGGGGAGGGAGGGGAGGGGAGGGGAGAGAGAGAGGCGGTAGCGAGAGAGAAGGGAGGGGGAGAGAGAGAAGGGGGGGCGCGGCAACAAGAGAGAGGGGGAGGGAGAGAGAGAGAGAGGGGGGGCCGCAGCATAGCGAGAGAGGAGGAGGGGGGGGAGAGAGAGAAGGGGGGGGCAGCGAGAGAAAGGGGAGGGAGGCCGCTGCCACGGCAGCGGAGAGCGGGGGGGGAGAGGGAGGGGAGGGGAGGGGAGAGAGAGAGGGGGGGCCGCTACCACGGCAGCGAGAGAGGAGGGGGGGGAGAGAGAAGGGGAGGGGCCACGGCAGCGAGAGAGAGGGGGAGGGAGAGAGAGAGAGGGGGGGGCAGCTGCGACGGCAGTGAGAGAGGAGGGGGGGAGAGAGAGAGAAGGGGGGGCCGCTGCCGCGGCAGCGAGAGAGGAGAGGGGGGAGAGAGAGAAGGGGGAGGCGCGGCAGCACGAGAGAGGGGGGGAGAGAGAGAGAGGGGGGGGAGGCCGCTGCCGCGGCAGCAGAGAGAGGGGGGGAGAGGGAGGGGGGGGAGGGGGGAGAGAGAGGAGGGGGGGGCTACCGCGGCAGCGAGAGAGGAACGGGGGGGGAGAGAGAGGAGGGGGGGCTGCCGTGGCAGCGAGAGAGGAGGGGGGGGGAGAGATAGGAGGGGGGGCGCGAGAGAGAGGGGAGGGAGAGAGAGAGAGGGGGGGCCGCTGCCACGATAGCGAGAGAGGAGGGGGGGAGAGAGAGAAGGGGGGGCAGCGAGAGAGAGGGGAGGGAGAGAGAGAGAGGGGGGGCCGCTGCCACGGCAGCGAGAGAGGAGAGGGGGGGAGAGAGATAAGGGGGGGCAGCGAGAGAGAGGGGGGGGAGAGAGAGAGGGGGGAGAGGGAGGGGAGGGGAGGGGAGAGAGAGAGGGGGGGCCGCTGCCGCGGCAGCGAGAGAGGAGGGGGGGGAGAGGGAAGAGAGAGGGGGGGGCCGCTACCGCGACAGCGAGAGAGGAGGGGGGAGAGAGAGAAGGGGGGGCGCAGCAGCGAGAGAGAGGGGAGGGAGAGAGAGAGGGGGGGCCGCTGCCGCGGCAGCGAGAGAGGAGGGGGGGGAGAGAGAGAAGGGGGGGCAGCGAGAGAGAGGGGGGGGGAGAGAGAGAGGGGGGAGAGGGAGGGGAGGGGAGGGGAGAGAGAGAGGGGGGGGCCGCTGTCATGGCAGCAAGAGAGGAGCGGGGGGAGAGAGAGAAGGGGGGGGATGCGGCAGCGAGAGAGAGGGGGAGGGAGAGAGAGAGAGGAGGGGGGGCCGCCGCCCACGGTAGCGAGAGAGGAGGGGGGAGAGAAAGGGGGGGGAGAGAGAGACAGGGGGGGAGGCCACTGCCGCGGCAGCGGAGAGAGGGGGGGAGAGGGAGGGGGGGGAGAGGGAGGGAGGGGAGGGGAGAGGAGAGAGAGAGGGGGGGGCTGCTGCCGCCGCAGCAAGAGAGAAGGGGGGGGAGAGAGAGAGGGGGGGCGCGTCAGCGAGAGAGAGGGGGAGGGAGAGAGAGAGAAGGGGGGGCCGCTGCCACGGCAGCGAGAGAGAAGGGGGGGAGAGAGAGAGAAGGGGGGGAGAGAGAGAGAAGGGGGGGGAGGGGGGAGAGAGAGAGGAGGGGGGCGCGGCAGCGAGAGAGAGGGGGAGGGAGAGAGAGAGAGGGGGGGGCCACTGCTGCGGCAGCGAGAGAGAAGGGGGGGGAGAGAGAGAGAAGGGGGTGGGAGAGGAGGGGGGCAGCAGAGAGAGAAGGGGAGGGGGGGCCGCTGTCGCGGTAGCGAGAGAGGAGGGGGGGGAGAGAGAAGGGGGGCACGGCAGCGAGAGAGAGGGTGAGGGAGAGAGAGAGAGGGGGGGCCGCTACCGCAGCAGCGAGAGAGAAGGGAGGGAGAGAGAGAGAAGGGGGGGGAGGCACAGCGAGAGAGAGGGGAGAGAGAGAGAGAGAGGGGGGGCCGCTACCACGGCAACGAACGAGAGGGAGGGGGGGAGAGAGAGAGAGGGGGGGGAGGCTGCTATTGCGACAGCGAGAGGGAGAGAGGGGGGAGAGAGAGAGAGGGGAGGGGAGAGAGAGAGAGGGGGAGGCCGCGGCAAGTGAGAGAGAGAGTGGGGAGTGCAAGTGAGAGAGAGGGAAAAGGTGAGGAGAGAGTGGGAGAGAGAGAGAGAGAGAGAGGGGAAATGAAGAGGAGGGGAGAGAGTAGACTAAGATGAGAGGAAACATAGACTAGAGCGGAGAGGAAAGAGAGAGAGAGAAGAGTGAGAGAGATGGATGAGAGATGAAAATTTAAAGAGGGAGGACACAAGAGAAAGTACGATCGAGATAGAAAATCTTACCAATGAAGAGGAGAAATGAGTGGGCGACGATCGAGAAAAGTTAAAGGAGAGATGTTTTGATGGAAGAATTTGGGATCTACGATCAATGAGGCATGTGAGAGGAGATTGGTGTGTGATTTAGTCAAAACTTAAACAAACAAAACTATAAACCTTGGTGTTTGATGAAAATTTAGAGAGGAAGGGCACAAGAGAAAGTACGATGGAGATAGAAAATCTTACCAATGAGGAGAAAAAATGAGTGGGCGACGATCAAGAAGAGATAAAGGAGAGATGTTTTGATGGAAGAATTTGGGAGCTACGATCAATGAGGCATATTAGAGGAGATTGGTGTGTGATTTAGTCGAAACTTAAATAAACAAAACTATAAACCTTGGTGTTTGAAAAGAGAAACATGTGGAAACTAGAATTTCAAATTTCCCGCCTTTTTTTAAACTATGAATCCTTGTGTTTGAAAAGATAAACGTGTGAAAACTTGAAAATTGTGATAAAATACAACCTTGTGTTTCAAAAGACAAACGCGTGGATGTGAAAAGACAAATGTATGCTAAAAGCAAAACTTGTAGAAACTTGAATTTTAAATTTTTCTTTGTTTTTGAATTTAAAATGAGTTTCACTTTCATTTTCAATTTACTAGTTTAATTTAGACTATAATGCATTTTGTTTTGGAATATAAAAAGTATAATTTTAATTTTATTACATTTTAAATTTAAATTTTAAAAGTAGTTTAACTTACATTCGTTATTATTACTTTAATTTATTTCTTTTTAGGGAGAATTAATATATTCTTCTAGGTAAATATTAAATTAAAATTAAATTTTTAATTTTAAAACTTATTTTCTTTATTTTATGTTATTTTCTCATAAACTTTAAGTTAAACTACTTTATAGTTTTTATTATTTAAATTCAAATTTATGAAGATTTTAACTTCTTGTTAATGTGAATGTTCAATTCTTATGAGTTGTAAGTAAATTAGTTTTTGCAAATATAAATTTTATCTTTTTTAAAATGAGAAGGGGGAGGGAGAGAGAGAGAAGGGGGGGGCCGCTGCCATGGCCGCGAGAGAGAAGGGGGGGGGAGAGAAGGGGGGGAGAGAGAGAGAAAGGGGTGGGAGGATGGGAGTGGGAGAGGGAGTGGGAATGGGGAAGGTGAAAGAATGGGCGTGGGTGTGGGAGTGAGAATGGGGGAGGTGAGGTGGGAGGATGGGGGCGGCAGCGAGAGAGAAGGGGGGGGAGAGAGAGAGAAGGGGGGGGGAGAGAAGGGGGGGAGAGAGAGAGAAAGGGGTGTGAGTTTAAAAAAGATAAAATATAAATTTTATCTTTTTTAAACTCACAACCTTAGTGTATTAAAAAGAATAATGGAAAATAGATTTTTTTTTGCTTTTAATTCGCAACCTAAGGATATAAAAAAGAACAATGGAAAAGAAATTATTTCTTGCTTTTCTTCGCTTCGACGATTGGTGTAGTCTAGATTAGCATAGATTAGTTTGTCCTTAGAGGAGAGAACTCCAAAAAAACCAATCAAAGCCATGCTCAAAATTTCCAGACTAGTTCCTAATCAGAGTCAGTCCATTCGTTCACATTCAGTTTCACAGTCACAACAACCCTACCATTTAAGCAACGATTAAGGTTTTTAAACTTTAAAGATGATTGAAAGTTGTATCAGTGGACATGACAGATTACAGTTGTGGAAGTTGACAGAGCATTTTACACTTATATCAGTTGCGGGAGTTGACAGAGCATTTTGCACTTATATATGACAGACTTCAAATTTGTATTCAGAGATCATTGTAAATCCTTATTTTTTTTCACATTTATGCTCTAAGCCTTGTAAAGCCTTTTAGGCTATTCCCAAAGCATGAAATTGATACTTATATGATTGGGAAGAATAAAAACTTGAGGTGTATTAATGGGACTCATTGTACTTTTGATTTTTCAAAGTAATTGTAGTTTGTCAAAGTACTTAAAATTTGTGTTGTGCTTGAATACAGGATGGATCTTGAGGCTACAGCATTTGTCAATGGTATGACACTGAAATACAATGGAAGAATTTATGCCCCAAAGGACTTCACAAACTGGACAGTTGTTGACACAACAAAGAAAGCATGGTTCTTGGGCTTAAGTAAAGGAAATCTCATTCTAGTGATGACAAAGAGAGAGTTGGAGAAAGATGAGTGGGCATCAAATGAGGGGGCACCTTAGTAGGAATAAAAATTGAAAAAGACAGCAGGACAATGATTTACACAAAGTCAAGAATGAGCAACAGATCATTTCTTCTTTCTAAGAAAGATGTAATGCACTCTGTGATGCCGCCGCCAAAAGCACCTAGATTTCCTGAATTGGTTCCTATATTGGAGATCCTTCAACATGTGTGGGAGGAATTTCCCATTGAGGAAGCAAGAAAAATGCAGTCAAAGATTATCCTTGAATACTTTCAGGGTGTCATCGAACAAGGTTTAACTTCATTGGAGGGACCTAAGGTGCAAGAATCCACACATGAGAAAGGAAGTAATGAGACATGCCATGTAGACCTAGTTCATGGTAATACAAATGAGAGAGGAAGTGGAGTGGATGAGACAGAACACATTGTAGCAATGGATGAGGGTCTTGTACACGTGGATGCTTACAAGGGATCTACATCTGAGACAGGAATTGAATTGGTGGAGACCGGACATGCACATGCATCTCAGATAGAAATTGAATTGAGTGAGACACGACATGCATCAGATAAGACAGGACATGCACACACATCTCTTGTTCATGGTATTACTCACTTAGATGGTGTAACTCATGAAGTTGATGGAATAACAGAACAAGTGAAGCCCTTAAGTATACCTGAAGTTGAGGCAATAGAAGAAGAAGTAGGGTGATCTAAAGCAGTTCACATTGAGCCCCTAAAAAATAAACCTCGACGTCAAATGCAAAAGGCAAGTACTTCACGAGCTACAGTTCCAAGTCTTATAACTGGAAAAAGAGGTCATTCATATACAAAGAAAGGGCAAAGAAGAGAAGAGAAAGAACATGAAGACGATGCGAAGGGTCTTGAAATGGAGTCAGATCTAGAAGCAGAAATGTTATCAATGAAGAACCTAAATCTTCGCTTGAATGAGGCTGTGACAGATGAGGATCCATGATATATATGGGGCTAGAAGGCTCAAGTTATACATGCTTCAACAGTGGTCAAAGCAAGTGTCTTCACCAACAGCAGGACCTTAGATACAGCCTATGCTGAAAAGATTTTTCAGGCTTTGATTGATGGAAAAAAACCAGTTGTTTCTAATTTGGTACTCCGTCCAAGAACATTTTGGCCAGTCATGGGAGATTATAGTCAATCCATCAATTTCTCTCAGCCTATAGATTTTGAGATGCAATTCACTAAGTTCCTTGGAAAACAAGTTCCCTCACTTCAAGAAGGATAGAGTTCAGTGAATGATCCAGAACGACATATAAGGGATGCCAAGAGAAATTTCTTAGCTCATTGTACATTTGAGGCAATAGATGGTCAACACTATGCCTATGCTTGTAATGAGCGCTCTAGAGATGCATACAAGAAACTTGGAGAAATTAATTATCAAACCTTCGCGAGTGTGCCTCAGTTTCACTACTATTCTACATGCATTTGTATCTTCAAGAACGAGAAAAAATATTTGATTGAGTCGGAAAGACTTAATCATGACATTTATGCACTACGAAAAATCACCTCCACTTCAGAGATGTTGCTCAAAGCTAGGACCATATGGAAAACTTTTAATTTTCCTTTGACCACTCTCAAAAGAACTGCAACTAAAGTGGAAGCAGATAATCTTGTTGACTTCTACACATGCTTGACTGCCATTGTACCAAGGGGAAAGCAGGAAAGAGCAGAGGTGATTACAAGCTTTAAGACAGTAAGGGATAGGTATCAAGACTACACAAGCATACTTTTCCGTAGTGATGAAGTTTTTCATCAGATCAAAGACGTGTGTCTTGCATGTGAGAAAGGAGATGTCACATATGAGGCTCCATCATTGATTAAAGAGAAGTCAAAGAAGATTGAGAAAAAAGAGATGACAGCTCGGATGTGGAGGCCTTTAAGAAACCTACCAGACAAATACGCAAGTCTTGCTGCAGAGAAATTAATGTCCAAAGAATGGTTTTTTGGCAAAAAGGATAAAGATCATTGCATGGAAGATTGCATCATCCAATAGGTCAAGCGTGATGCAGTAAAGAGTGCAATTGAATATTTATTGGGAGAAAAAAATATTCCAATTAGCCAATGTAAAATTGATCATAACATTGTGAGGCAGATGGCATCAGCTTTACCATCAGCTAAACAGAAGGCTTGGGCGCATAAATGGGTGAAGGTAGAAGATGATGGATCTGAAATTACTCCCTCTATGAGAAGTGACATTCCGGAAAATGTGTATGCATATGCACAAAAAGTCATCAATAAGCACACTCTCAGAAAAGAAAAAACTTTGAACAAGGGCTTTTATTTCATACATGAAATCATTTCAGAGTCTGGAAAGAGTGTTGAGTGCAAGGGAGTTTCATTGAATGACTTTTTGTCAGATGACACTGCTTGGGAGAGACCTCAGCTTTTCTTTGTCTATGAAATATCACCGGATGACATTCGTCAACTCCTTGACAGAATATTACATACCACCATTGGTAGAGTGGGACAATGTAATATAGTCATATTTGCTGATAAAGATGACAAGGAACAAATGTCTGCTACCCTAGAAAAACAATATGGCAATGAGCTTAAGATTTACAATGGTATATACTCAAGAAAAAGGGACAAGAGAGAATGCGGTCTCAAGATACAGAGTCTAGAAACCTTTTTCTTGTGCATGAAGAGCCCTTACAATGATCACTCCTTAGAAAACAATATAAGAGGGAATGCAAAGAGATTGCAACTACTGCTAGAAGAGCATGAAGCTCCAAGTCCCCTCCATCGCAACGCAAATCACTATGAAAGGCCAGCAAAAAGTGCTGATCTTTTAATTAGTATAATGGAATTTTTGCTACCGTCCGGGGAAAGAGGTTAATGACAAGGTCATAATAGCTATCCTCAGGTTTGACACAAACTTTTTACTGACTTTATGCTTTTGTATTTCCATTGGATCAAATGAACTAATATTCTTTTCTTTTTATTGCAGTATGGTTTTACAACAGCTTCCCCTATATATACAAAGATGTGCATATATGGTCGATCCTCTTGTTTCTAGTGTACTTAGCAATAAGCAGAAGACCATAGATGATGTTTTTAAGTGGTTGCAACCTATTGATTTGACTGCGGCGCGAGTTATCTTTACTGCATATCACGAGGAGTGAGTATCAATCCCTACCTAGCCTCAGGGGGGTCAATATGTAAAAACCCTCTATATCATGTGCGTTCAAGGCCTATTTGTTAAAATCCCTTATCTATAAATTTTTCATTAATAAAATGTACCCCTTTTCTATACAAATCTGTAATTTTTTTCAGAAACTAATTTAAATAATCCCTTATGTATATTTATTTCTGTAAATTTTAGAAATAAAAAATATCCTTCTGTTGAACTCACATGATAGGGTTACATATAATGAGTGACCCCCCCGAGTACCTAGCTTATCTCTTACATTGTAAAGGATTATATCAAATAATAATTATTCTTAATTGATAATGTAGGTTGCATTGGAGCTTGGTAGTTGTGGACATCTTAGCCAAGCAATGCTTCTTTGTCAATTCAATAGCATCTATCCATGGCAGTGTGTCAGAGTAAGTATAACCTACTTGTGTCATAATTATGTCAATGAGATGCATCCTATGTAATGCGCACATTCATTTATGTTTTCTATTTTGATGTGTAGACCTGCTTGAAAGTTGGTAGGTGCTATAGATGCACTTATGCAAATGGAGGGTGACTTGGAAGATCAAATAGAGTATGTAACATGCCCTGCAGCGAAGCAGAATGATGACCACTGTGACATGAAGTTGGGGTAATAAACTTCACGCACCTCTTCACTTCCTGCAGCATTCGAACTGACTGCCAAAGATACTTATCATTGAGAATGAGACATTAGAAAGAAGCTTTTATGCCAAGATACCACACCATACTTTCCTCCCTTAGATGAGAATGAAGATGGTAACATCCCAAGTGATGCTGTAGTCAAGCATAGGGAGAAGGAAAGGATCAGCAGAGGCCATAATCTCAGCGAGCCGGTCTGCACCAAAGAGAAGAGCGATACATTGTTGAAAGAAGATCTTACGGCTCAACATGACATGAACTGATATGTATTGAGGAGTTTGAAGGGGCTGATTAGGTCGGATGGGTAGATTCCGAGGAAACATTGCACCTCCTTCATAGACACCTTTATACTTAGCTCAAAACACTCTACAAACTGTCATTAGAAACAGAGGCCTATAACTTTTAGTAAATACATGATATCAAAGATTCACGTACTTAAAGAGATGTGCCTTGATATGGGCTTCGCGCTGATATAAGTTTCATTGAAAACAGACAGACGGTTGAAGAGATATGGACAGTTTACTGGAAGGGGGTAAAAACTATCATGAAAACAGACTGTCAAACACAGAGACTCATAACTTTTTGCAGTAGTATCTGATTCAAGATCTGATTATAAAGAAACATGCATCTTGAAGAGAGCTTTGCGCTGATATAACTTTCATTACAATCGGACTACCGAGCAGAAAGTTATGAGCAAAAGACTAACAGGGGGTCAAACTGTCATGAAAACTACCCTCCACCCAGGCTAATTTCGCCTGAGCAGGATGCTCCTTCAAGACTCCACCTTCATCAACGATCCACCCCTCATAGATTTCGCTTAAAAGAGGGGAAGAATTTTGCATAGTGGCTCGGGAAACAAATGGACCATGTGTGCACAGTGAGCAGCCGAATAGAAAGAACTTTTAAGGCTTTGAAAGAAAGAAAAGGGAAGAGACACTCAAGAGAGAGAAAACCTGAAGTGACCTTCATTACAAATAGAGTGAGAATCCACCTCAACACTACAAACACAAGGGAGAAGAAGAGGTTTCATACATACAAGAGGGAGCGAAAGCTCCAAGACTACTCATAGAGAGAGAATAAACTAGAGAGAGAAAGACTCAAGAGTCTACATAAGAGAATATCTACAAGAGGAAGAGAAGGCTCATGGAAGAGGCTTGGGGAGGCTAGAACTACAGCAACATAAGGCCCAATGGTGGAAGAGATTCTGAACAAGGGAGAGGAGGGCTCCTTTTATAGAGATTTTGTTACCCTCCTTCACCCATTTACAATTGCTGCCTGTAGATTCCTTTCCCCATCAATCACATAAGCACGTATGTCACCATCCATGTCCTTTTGGCTAGTCTTGCCATGTGTCCCATCAAAAGATGCTCAAGACTCTTAAAATATTGAGAAAGTCAAGAGTCTCCTCACATGGAGCCCATAGGGACCCTCTCTTTTCCACATGTCCACATCCTTCTTATTCCACATAGGAGTTCTAGAAG
Source organism: Dipteris shenzhenensis (assembly GCF_047967505.1). Lineage (NCBI taxonomy): Eukaryota > Viridiplantae > Streptophyta > Polypodiopsida > Gleicheniales > Dipteridaceae > Dipteris > Dipteris shenzhenensis. The sequence continues at coordinate 16,682,883 of NC_141621.1, forward strand.
GATTCCTCTTGACTTCACACTCCTCCACATGCCTTCCACACGCTTGGCATGTGGCCTCTCTTATATTATTGGAACACATGGACATGAGCCCACCTCTTTATATGACTCACTCTTCCTATTTTCTAAAAAACTCATAATATCCCATACACAAATAGCTCTCACCCCATACCAAGGTATTTATAATTCATACCTATGGTATTTACAATGAGCCATTCCACTCATCCTCTCAATCCCATACAATATCATAGAAAATAGAAATAAGTGAGAGCTGCTAGGCTATCACTTGATACTCAAACTCTTATCAAACATAGAGAAAAACAATATCAATGCCAAATTAAAAATATCAATTTTTGGCGTCACATCTTTCCCCTCCCAGCAGATCCTCTCTAGTACCGAGAGGGTCTACTGGCCCTCAAGGTGGTCGAGCATAGAATAATTTAAGGCGATACTCATTGGTGCGTCCGGGTATCACCATGCCATCAACATCCTCAAGCTGAAAGGTTCCATTCGTGAACTTCTTTTTGACTCGATATGGTCCCTCCCATCAGCCGATAAACTTTTTGTCTAGCCGCTTGTCCAGACGGTTATCAAATCTCATTACCAAATCTCCTTCTGCAGTATCTTTCTTCTTGCGTAATTTGGTGTCAAAACGGGCCTTGCGCCTTCTTTGAGAAGATTCCAAGTTTTGTAAGGCCTGTAATTTGCATTCATCCAAGGCTTCTAGCTGTACCAAGCATTGAGCATAGGCATCCTCCTGTCCTTCTATTCTTGCAACAGCTGTGCGAAGACTATGTATCTCCAATTCGATGGGTAAAATGGCTTCTATTCCATACACTAGTTGGAATGGTGTAAACCCAATAGCTAGCTTGTGTGTGGTTCTGTAAGCCCATAAAACTTCTGCCAAGTGCCTATCCCAATGCCTTTTCTTGGTGTCAACAAGCTTTCCCATTGAATTGCACAACAATCCATTTGTTTTCTCAACCAAGCCATTACATTGAGGATAGTATGGCGTGGACATGCTATGATTTATCTTTAGCTTATGCACCACATCTTCAATTAGTTCATTTCTAAAAGAGGTTCCTCCATCAGTGAGAATTTCCAAAGGACAACCAAAGCGTGAACAAATTTGATCAAAGAGAAATTTTGCAACTGTGCTTGCCTTGCTATCGACTGTGGCCTTGGCCTCTGCCCATCGAGTCGCATAATCTGTGGCCACCAATAAATAATGCTTGCCCTGAGATGAGCAAGGGAGTGGTCCCACAAAGTCCAACCCCCACCTCTCAAATGGTCCATATGCTGGAATAGGCTTCAAGGGCCCAGGAATCACAACTGTCGCCTTCCAAACTTTTGGCATACTTTACAACCTCGACACCATTCATATACATCCTTATGGAGGCATGGCCAAAAGTATCCTGCATTAAGAATTCTCCTAGCTGTGCTTGCTGAAGCAAAATGACCAGAGCATTCATGACACATTTCTAGGATTCTCCTAGTCTCCATGGGATGGACCACCCGACGGAGCACCTTATCTTTTCCCAATTTATAAAGAATGTCATCAACAATAGTATAGGGACAAGCCTTCCTTACCAATCTGTGCTTCTGTTGTGGAGTTAACCCTTGAGGAAACATGCCTTCTTCCACATATTGCTGAACATCTTGCAGTTCTGGCCATCCAGTGTCTACCAAAGAAACCACCCCCTGGTCTTGTACTACAATGGCTTGAGTAGCTAACTCATCTGCCCTTTGATTTTCTTTTTTGTTTAAATGAACAAACTTGCAAAAATCAAACTGACTACATAGTGTCATAGCCTTTTGATTAAGCTCCTTCAAATGAGGACTTCTTGTCTGGTAATGCCCTTGCATTTGCTTTATAATAAGCTGAGAATCTCCTCTTACTTCCAATTCTTTAACTTGACTTTGAAGACAACCCTCCAAACCAAGAATCAAAGCATTATACTCAGCTGCATTGTTAGTTGTGATACCTGGAAGCTCTTGTCCTCTTGCCCATACCTCTTGACCTTCAGGATTCATCAAGACTATCCCCCCGGCTCCTTGTTGGCATGAAGGACTAAAAGCCCCATCAAAATAAAAAACAAAAGCTGTTGGTGGTGTATCCCTTTCATCTTTAATGTTCTCCTTACATTTCTTTTCTTCTCCTAGATCCTCCCGCCCTGTGAGCAAATCTGCCATAGTGGACCTAGTGGTATTTTCAGTGACAAAAGAGAAAGAGAACTCTTGAAGCTCTGACAACCATTTTTGCGAACTAGATATGCTAATACAGACTGAGAGGTAAGGAAGAAAAATGGTCGAGGTAATAAATAGGAGCGAAACTTTCTGACAGAAAACACCAAAGAGAGAGCTTGCTGCTCCATTTCTTCATACCTTGTTTCCACATCTGTAAGCTGTCGGCTGGCATAATAAATGGGTTGCATTCTACCTGCCTCTCCTTTTTGTAGCAATACAGCACCAACTGAATACAAAGATACACTTGGATTTACATAAAAGTCTTGAGACCAATCAGGGGGCTTCAATATTGGGCCCTTACTCATGGCCTCCTTAAGTAGCTGGAAAGAGTCTTGTTGCTCCACACCCCATTGGAAAGAAACTCCTTTTCTTGTCAACAAGTTCATGGGATGCACTATCTCTATGAAATCATCACAAAAGCGTTGATAATACTTGCTCTTTCCTAGAATTCTGCGAACACCAGTGACACTCTCAGGACTTGGCAATGCCATGATTGCTTGAACCTTGTCAGGATCCATTTGCAAGCCTTCTTGAGACACAATATGCCCCAACAAGACTACTTTTGTTTGAGCCAAATGACACTTGCTAGGATTTAGACACCCTTTTGCTTCATCAATCCTAGCTAAGGCCATCTTTAACTTCTCCATGTGATCTATGCACCGAGAATAAATGCAAAAATCATCCAAAAACACCCGTATGAACTTTCCCAAGTAAGGCTCTAGGACTTGACTCATGAACCTTTAAAATGTAGCTGGTGCATTGGTCAACCCAAAAGGGATCACTCTGTAAGCAAAAACTCCCCAAGGTGTGACAAATGATGTTTTCTTTTGATCTTCCTCCTGAATACGAATTTGAAAGTACCCAGAATACCCATCACATACAGAATACATCTCATGCCCTGCTACTTGGTCTAGTATTTCATCTTGGAATGGCAAAGGAAAATGATCCCTCTTAGTGCATGCATTCAAAGGACGAAAGTCCACACAAACTCGCCACTTATTTCCTTTCTTTGGTGTGACAACTACAGGAGATATCCATTCTGAATCATCAACAGGAAAGATGAATCCCACCTCAAGTAGTTGTGTTACCTCTTTCTTTAGTGCCTCAGCTTGGATCACCCCCATTCGCCTTAAGCGTTGCACAACTGGCTTGCTTTCTGGCTTCAACTCAATCTTGTGCTCCACAAGAGAGACTGGCTGAACCTGTGAATAGCTTGTTGCAAAGAGACATGGAAAATCATCTAGCATATCTAAGTACTGGAGCTTCTCGCTACCTGATAGAGAATCACCAAGAAGCTCTTCATTGCGTTGGCGTCGTTTAATGTGCTCCACATCCTCCACATGAAGTGTCTCTACAGGATCTTCTTGCACCACCACCTTGTTCCTTCCTGACTCATCCCGATCAGCACCAAGACAAAGACCAAAGGCCACTCCTTCCACCTCACCCTCTGAGTTGGACTCCTCGGAGCTACACCCTGTCTCTTCTTCTTCATCGGTTAAGTCAGAGCTTGAACTCTCTGATGTTGGAGACTCCTCCTTGACAACTTCCTTTTTGCGGCTTCTGATGTTGTAGCGCACCTTCTTATCATTTCCCTGCAAAATCAATTCTCCAATATCCCACTTTTGAACAGCCTTCACCTTGCGTAGCCAAGGCCTTCCCAAAATCAATGGATAGGCACGTGCATCTGGCTTGGTAGGGATCACCTGAAAAGTAGTCGGCACAGAAATTCCACATACATCCACTTCTAGATTCTTCATAACTCCCAAGGTCTTAACCCTAGTGTTGTCAGCCAATTTGATGCGATAAGGAGAGGTAGTACTAGAGTATTTTAAATCAGCATCAATCATGGTCTTCTCACTCATGACATTAATCGATGCACCTCCATCAATGTACACATTAGAAATCACTTGACCATCAATGATCACATCAACCACAAGTACATCATCACCAACATCTATATCTACCTTTTGAACAACAAGATTGGCGCTTTTCTTCTTTTTCTTCTTTGACACCCTTGTGCTTGCTAGTTTTCCCCATTCCTTCCGTAGTTTTGGAGACAAAGCAAGTAATTGACCAAAGGTGATATGAGCATCCTTTTCTTTAAGGTCGAACAACAAGTCATAGCTACCAATTCCTTGTCCTAAAGGAAAGTCTGACTGGCTAATTCTCCTTGTAGATGCCTTCTTTTTCTTACTACAGTGTTCCTCTTCCTGATGTTCCTCATCTACTTCTTCCTTGCTTTCTTCTTCTTCTTTTGGTTTACCACGCCCCCGTTTAGCCATCATTACCTCTCTTTCCTCATCCCCTAAAGAAGCTTCTAACAAGGATACTTGTTTTTCTTCTTTCTTTCTCAATCTAGGACACTCGGGGCGATAGTGACCTTTTTCATTACATTCATAGCAAGTGACCCCACTCCTATCTCGAGGCTTATCTTCACTCTTTGGTGCTCTAGGTTGTCGTGCATTAACCAAATGCAATTTTAAATCAGCAAACTCTGCCATCAATTGGGAGATATTATGATCTAACTTAGAGGATTTTGGTACCTGAGGAGTGCCCATTACCTCCACCTTAGAAGTTGAAGCTGTTGAAGACACAAAAGAGGATTCGATCTTTAGAGAAGCTTCTTTCTTGGTTGCAATGCGAAGTGCCTCCACGTATGTTGTTGGATCTTTACTCATTACCTTTGAGCGAAGACGAGGCTCCAAAGCCATAACAAATTTGCTCATCTTTAAGTGCTCCATCCCTGAGAGACTTTGAGGGGCCGATGATGCAGATGCCATAGCTCGCAAAGCTGCCCTTTCATACTTTGTCCATAAAGTTTCATATCGGATTGCCAACGCAGAGACCAACTCACCCTCTCCTTGATAGAACCGGTCCAACTGCAACATCAAAGCATTTGGCGACTCCACTGCCCCAAATCTCTGCTTCATTGCTGCCACCACTTGGTCCCAGTCCTCCTTGGTAGAGTCCGACAAGGTCTCATGCCAACTCAAGGCTACACCTTCAAGAAAATCAGGCAAAATCTCCGCCCGATCCTTCATGGACCATCCAGAAAGCCGGCATCCTCGAACAAAATCCTGAAGATAAGACTCCGGGTCTTCCCCTTGGGTCCCTCGAAACACTGGAATCTTCACCATGATGAAACACAAAAAGGAAACACCAAGATCCAAATAATATCCCAAACAAGATCCGAACAAGTTTCCACAGAGCCTTAGTATACCAAGACCAACTTATTATGCATAACCACTTGTTGAAAACCCTCCACAATGTGATCCTCAACAAAATCTTCAAAAATAAGTGACCAACCAGCACCATGAAAACATTGTGTATACATGCATTCTAGAATCACCCTTCTCACAATAGGAAGTGCACATAAAAGCTTCAAGATATTGTAATCTTCATCATTTGCATAGCAAAAGAAGTCGAAAGCATTAATAATCACCACTCCACTGTTATAGTCGAAAACTACCCAAAGACTGAACTCTTCTTCACACCAAGCTGCCAGTGCATGGAACAATCCCCAATCTATCATTGTGCCTGCTGACGGCGTTGTCGATTCACCAACCTATTCAAGAGTGCAAACATAAAGGATATGATCATGGTGACTATGCGAATAGCTTGAGCATCACCTTCACAATCTTCAAGTTCTCTTAAACGGGTTGCAATCTCTTCTAACGAAGTTCTTCCAAGCATCTTCTTTATCTCATACAAACACATGCCTCTTCCAGGCATAACATGCAATCAAGTACACCCGAGACCGTTTAGTAAGGTGGGATGAATCCAATACCAAACGTTCCCGGCGTCTCCACCAAAAGATGTGACATGAAGTTGGGGGTAATAAACTTCACGCACCTCTTCACTTCCTGTAGCATTCGAACTGACGGCCAAAGATACTTATCATTGAGAATGAGACATTAGAAAGAAGCTTTTATGCCAAGATACCACACCATACTTTCCTCCCTTAGATGAGAATGAAGATGGTAACATCCCAAGTGATGTTGTAGTCAAGCATAGGGAGAAGGAAAGGATCAGCAGAGGCCATAATCTCAGCGAGCCGGTCTGCACCAAAGAGAAGAGCGATACGTTGTTGAAAGAAGATCTTGCAGCTCAACATGATGTGAACTGATATGTATCGAGGAGTTTGAAGGGGTTGATTAGGTCGGATGGGTAGATTCCGAGGAAACATTGCACCTCCTTCATAGACACCTTTATACTTAGCTCAAAACACTCTACAAACTGTCATTAGACATAGAGGCCTATAACTTTCAATAGACATGATATCAAAGATTCAAGTACACAAAGAGATGTGCCTTGAGATGGGCTTCGCGCTGATATAAGTTTAATTGAAAACAGACAGACGGTTGAAGAGATATGGACAGTTTACTGGAAGGAGGTAAAAACTATCATGAAAACAGACTGTCAAACACAGAGACTCATAACTTTTTGCAGCAGTATCTGATTCAAGATCTGATTATTTAGAAACATGCATCTTGAAGAGAGCTTCACGCTGATATAAATTTCATTACAATCGGACTATCGAGCAGAAAGTTATGAGCAAAAGACTAACAGGGGGTCAAACTGTAATGAAAACTACCCTCCACCCAGGCTAATTTCGCCTGAGTAGGATGCTCCCTCAAGACTCCACCTTCATCAACGATCCACCCCTCATAGATTTCGCTTAGAAAGGGGAAAAAGTTTGCATAGTGGCTCGGGAAGCAAATGGACCATGTGTGCACAGTGAGCAGCCGAATAGAAAGAACTTTTAAGGCTTTGAAAGAAAGAAAAGGGAAGAGACACTCAAGAGAGAGAAAACCTGAAGTGACCTTCATTACAAATAGAGTGAGAATCCACCTCAACACTACAAACACAAGGGAGAAGAAGAGGTTTCATACATACAAGAGGGAGCGGAAGCTCCAAGACTACTCATAGAGAGAGAATAAACTAGAGAGAGAAAGACTCAAGAGTCTACATAAGAGAATATCTACAAGAGGAAGAGAAGGCTCATGGAAGAGGCTTGGGGAGGCTAGAACTACAGCAACATAAGGCGCAATGGTGGAAGAGATTCTGAACAAGGGAGAGGAGGGATCCTTTTATAGAGATTTTGTTACCCTCCTTCACCCATTTACAATTGCTGCCTGTAGATTCCTGTCCCCATCAATCACATAAGCACGTATGTCACCATCCATGTCCTTTTGGCTACTCTTGCCATGTGTCCCATCAAAAGATGCTCAAGACTCTTAAAATATTGAGAAAGTCAAGAGTCTCCTCACATGGAGCCCATAGGGACCCTCTCTTTTCCACATGTCCACATCCTTCTTATTCCACATAGGAGTTCTAGAAGGATTCCTCTTGACTTCACACTCCTCCACATGCCTTCCACACGCTTGGCATGTGGCCTCTCTTATATTATTGGAACACATGGGACATGAGCCCACCTCTTTATATGACTCACTCTTCCTATTTTCTAAAAAACTCATAATATCCCATACACAAATAACTCTCACCCCATACCAAGGTATTTATAATTCATACCTATGGTATTTACAATGAGCCATTCCACTCATCCTCTCAATCCGATATAATATCATAGAAAATAGAAATAAGTGAGAGCCGCTAGGCTATCACTTGATACTCAAACTCTTATCAAACATAGAGAAAAACAATATCAATGCCAAATTAAAAATATCAATTTTTGGTGTCACACCACAGTTGTGGGTGGAGAGTCGGATATAACTGCTTTTTGCTCCTTGCTCAAATTTTTAATTTGAGAGGCAGTGAAACCTCATTGTCGACATATACAGCCTTGCATCTATATGCATTTATGTCATCTATCATTAAGGCATTTATTGATAACGTGGTGGAGCATCCAGAGGAAACATTGGTTGCTATGCCCATAAGTTGTCCTAATGTAACCGCTGTATTGGACGAAATGGGGAGCTCTTTTGAGGTTAGGGTCATCATTAGCAAGCAACCTCGTGTTTTGACTTTTGGTAGTGAGGAAGTTACAATCCTCTCTGACCCTTTGAAAGAGGCTAATGACAAAGTCATGATGGCCATCCTCAGGTTTGATATGAACATCTCTTGGCTTGATACTTCAATCATTTGATTCAATCTGCTTCTAACATTTGTTTCTTTATTGCTGCAGTACGGTTATATCTCACTTTCCTAGATCAGTACAGAATCGCGTCTGCATGCTCGATTCTCTTCTTTTAGCTATACTTAGTGATACCAAGAAGACAGTAGATGATGTTTGTTCAATTCTACAACCTTTAGACTTGGATGGCATACTACTTGTCTTTATGCCATACTATCAGAAGTAAGTATGGTCTCAATCTTTCTTTTACTCTCTTATTTATAATATTGTGTCAATTAATACTTAATATTGTGATAAATCTTATCGCTCTTTATTGGTGATGTAGTTCACATTGGAGCCTGATAGTATGGGACCTTGATGACAACCATTGTTGGTTTGTCAACTCATTTACAAGCTTTCACGGGGTGTTCAGGTAAGTGTTCTTTTATCATATCATTATGAACATGCATCTTACTATTTACTACACAAATTCACTTTGTCATATGTCATGATGGATAGGTCTGCAAACAAGTTAGTTTCTGCAATTATGAAAATCAGGGAGCATCAAGACCAACCAAATTTCCAGACACGCCTCACAGTGGAGCAGAAAGACATGTTTAGTAGTGGGTGGAGAATTGCCTACAACTTCATGTTGTATCTCAATGAAATTTTTGAACATGTCTCAATAGAAGCATATACCAAGCTCGAGCTACAAGATTTTGTGGCTAAGACTGTTCACTATCTAACTGCTATCATTGGGAAACAACATGATGGACTCAATGAAGAACCTGAGGGAGCCAAAGAAAAAGAAGAGACAATTCAGTCTCCTTCTGTATCACAGCCTCAAGTAGAAGCATTACAGTCTACACTTGAATTAGAGACTCAATGCATTCTTCCTACACAAGAAGTGGAGACTCAATGTGCATCTACAAGTAGAATCTCAATGTACACCATCCACACAAGTAGAGACTCAATGTACTCTTAGAGAATCATAGCCTCAAGAGGACTCATCAGACTCTATTCAGTTGTAAAACATGTAGAAAGAAACATGAGTCCTTGAAGATTTTTATCTTGTTTGTATTGATTAATGATAGTGTTTTTAAAACTTATGTTAAATGTTGCAATACATTAGGATATTTTATGATATTTATTCATTACAATACATTAGGTTTTACTTTTTTGAAAGTCTAATTTATTATGTACAATAAATATCTTATGATGAGAATCTAATAATTATATCATTATTATGTTCCATCACTTTATTTTATAGATTTCAATGTACTCAAAATCTATCATGTATTATGTACACCAAGTCTAACTTATATTATATTAAAAGAATATCTCATGATGAGATTCTAATAATTACTAACTTATATTATATTAAAAGAATATCTCATGATGAGATTCTATTAATTATATCATTCTTGTGTTCCATCATTTTATTTTATAGATTTCAATGTACTATCACTATCTTACATGTCTCAAATGTCTCCCATTACGGTCTTGCATCCCATCATTTTATTTTATAATGTCTCGCATTACGGTCTTGCATCTAGTCATCTCGCATTACGGTCTTGCATCTGTAGCTCTATAAATTCCCTAGTAGTCGTTCATCTTCTATATCTCACCCGCAGCAGACACTTCTTCCACTTTGCTCTTCTTACCTTACTCCTCTCCTCAAGCTTGCTCCTTCCTCTCCTCAAGCTTGCTCCTTCCATCTTGCCCGCAGCCTTGCCTCCTC